>NC_048567.1:5752376-5992376 GCF_013265735.2 Oncorhynchus mykiss | reverse complement strand
AGCTGTTTGTCTGGGAGAGGAGGTTATGAATTACCACTGGAGGATGTGTGAACTGTATGGTAGTGTGTTAGCTGTTATCTGTTGGTCACACACAGCTAAACACTGCTGCTGCAGGCTGAAACACTGGTTGGAGCCATACCTCTTAGAAAAAAGGGTTTCCATAGGAGAATCAAATCAAATCAAATTGTGCACTTCATACACTCTTAGAAAAAAAGGTGCTGTCTAGAACCTAAAAGGGTGAAACGGGTTCTATATAGAACCAAAAAGGGTTCTACCTGGAACCAAAAAGGGTTCTCCAAAGGATTCTCCTATGTGGACAGTCAAATAACCCTTTTAGGTTCTAGACAGCACCTTTTTTTCTCAGAGTGTATGAAGTACCCTACACGTGACCTAGAGCCAAGTGGCTTTTTGACTAGGCACCATGTCAGTGCTGCAATGGCTAATGCCCAAGTCTTCTAATGGATCAAATCACAAGTGTTTTGCACAGGGGCTTAAAGTGATAGTTTACTCAAATGAACCTATTGTTGTTTTCCTACCTTGGAAATGTTTATAAGCATTCCAGGAGCGTTTGCAACAGTTACAGTAATGTATAAAGAATGTATAAGCATTTATATAGGCTTATTCATGAATGTTATTATAATATTCATTTTTTTGCATTGGGCATAAAAAATGGGGTTCAGTAGAATAATCTGTTTTGCGTGCCTCGTGGTTTGTATGCTCAAAGTATCTTTACACCAAGTCTAACACATGCATGCATGCATACAGACCCACTCACAGATCATACCTGCCTTCGTGCCCCACCTCCAGTGGTCTGCAATATGCAAATCAGCTCCAAAATGAAAATCTACAGTTGTGGTGGGTGTGGTGAGCTCAACCAATCACTAGGCAGCCAGACAAAATTGTTATATTCAGTCACGGCACATACATGTATGTGTATGCTTCTTTGTCCAGGGGCGTGACTTTGGTTTTAGAAGGGGGGGGGACATAATTATTATCATTTATTTTTTATCCAGTCGGATAAACTCTCCAAACAGCCTACACCACCGCTTGGAGGCAACCACATGACCCTAAAGCACACCGTTGTCTTGTTTTGTATCGCATTCCAATGAGGGGGGGGGGGGGGGGGGGGGGGGGTGGTTATGTCCCCAGTGAAAGTTGCAACCCTGTCTTTGTCTATGTAATTTCATAAGAAACCAACCTGCTGGATCTCGTCCAACTATTGTTAAGTACAAAGACCTTACATGACCTTCCTACAACATCCTGGCACCCGATTAAAGACACTCCTCTAACTGGTTCTGTGAGAATGCAGAGAAAGAGAGAGAGAGATGCAGTAATAGAAAGAGAATGAGAGAAAGGGGGAGTAGAAAATAGAGAGTGAGGCCTATAATTTACCCGTATCGTGAAAGATCTGCCCTATATCGGATTGAAATTTAAAGGCAATGTTCCCGCATTCACTAAGACTGCATTCACGGTAAACACTATATGTCGGCTCAAGCAGAAATTACCTTTAAATTTCAAACGTGGCTCCCGAGTGGGGCAGCGTTCTAAGGCACTGCATCTCAGGGAAGAGGCGTCACTACAGTCCCTGATTCGAATCCAGGCGCACAATTGGCCCAGCGTTGTCTGGGTTTGGCTGGGGTAGGCTGTCTTGTAAATAAGAATTTGTTCTTAACTGACTTGCCTAGTTAAATGTAAAAAATATATGTATATATTTATTCGATATGGTTGAATCAAGCGTTCTTTGGAAACAGCGATTGAATTACGAGCTCTGTTTCATTGACAGAAAATGGTTTGGTAACCTTCCTAAAACGACAGTTATGATATGCTGCAGGACATGACAATCAACCAGCCTGGATAAACCCTGTCTAACCCAGTCCAACCCTGGATAAACCAAGTCTAACCCAGTCTAATCTGGGATAATCTCTGGCTAATCTAGTCTAACCCTGGATAAACCCTGTCTAACCCTGGATGAACCCTGTCTAACCCAGTCTAACCTTGGATAAACCCGGTCTAATCCTGGATAAACCCTGTCTAACCCAGTCTAACCCTGGATAATCCCTGTTTAACCCAGTCTAACTCTGGATAAAGCCTGTCTAACACAGTCTAACCTTGGATAAACCCAGTCTAACCCAGTCTAACCCTGGATAAATCCTGTCTAACCCTGAATAAACATTGTCTAACCCAGTCTAACCCTGTCTAACCCAGTCTAACCCTGGATAAATCTTGTCTAACCCAGTCTAATCCAGTCTGACCCTGGTTAACCCAGTCTAACCCTGGATAAACCCTGTCTAACCCAGTCTAACCCTGGATAAACCCTGTCTAACCCTGGTTAAACTCTGTCTAACCCTGGATAAACTCTGTCTAACACTGTCTAACCCAGTCTAACCTTGGATAAACCCTGTCTAAACCTGGATAAACCCTGTCTAACAGCAGTGGAGTAGCACTGGGTGTGAGAATCACATTAAATGTAAGACAGACCTGGATATAGAACAGGTGTTGTTGTCCTTGATTTAAGGTCACGTTTGCACCTCCCATGTGTGTGTGTTTGTGTGTGTATGGACACCAAGTGTACAAAACATTAATAAGGACACCTTCCTAATATTGAGTTGCACCCCCCTTTGCCCTCAGAACAGCCAACATTTGTTGGCGAATGGACTCTACTGGGTGTCGAAAACGTTTCACAGGGATGCTGGCCCATGTTGACTCCAATGCTTTCCACAACTGTGTCAATTTGGCTAGATGGCCTTTAAATCAGTTTATTAATTCGACCATTTAAAAAAGACAAGCACACATAAAACTTGAAAAAGCCATACATGCACATGTGTAAAATCATGGAGGATAACACACAATAAAGTCTGGGACTTATTTCCATTGTGGTCCAAGATGGCTAGACAAGATGAAACACAGTTAAACACAGTATGGCAGTGAAATAATAAAACAAAAACAGAGAAGAACATCTATCTCATCATTCCAGTTACATCATAGTTATTCATATGAGCACAGAGGACATCAAACATATTTTTACTTTATGTTTAAAGCTGCCCAGAGAGGACGTTGTTTTTATAGGCAGAGGCAACTCATTCCATTCTGAGGCTCCAGTATACAAGAAAGTATCTTTCCCAGCATTACTCCTGAACCGGTATAAGCACACATCAGCAACATCTGGTCAGGTGCTGTGATTGTGTGTATCCCTAACACGAGGAAAGTAATCACTATCTGGGCGCAGGACTATAAATACTCCTGTAAACCAAACCTAGTCTAATCTGGGACACGCTAGCCTCAACAGGCAGCCAGTTTAGTACCTGAAAGCAGCTCCTGCCTATGTGAGCATGTGGACTCACCCTCAATACTACCCTGATCAGCTTATTCTGGGCTATCTAGAGCTTCCCCTTCATAAGTTTAGATAGCATAGTCAAAATGGCATTGAATGAGGGCAGTGGCTAGCACAGTGGCTAGCACTTTGGGTGGTGCACCATTTTTGATGCACACAGGAAACAGTTGAGCATGAAAAACCCAGCAGCGTTGCAGTTGTTGACACAAACCGTTGCGCCTGGCATCTACTACCACACTCTGGTCAAAGGCTATTCACCCTCTTAATGGCACACAAACACAATCCATGTCTCAATCGTCTCAAGGCTTAAAAATCCTTCTTTAACCTGTATCTTCACCTTCATCTACACCGATTGAAGTGGATTTACCAGGTGACATAAACAAGGGATCACAGCTTTCACCTGGATTCACCTATCAGTCTATGCCATGGACAGAGCAGGTGTCCTTAATGTTTTGTCCAGTCAATGTGTGTGTGTGCACTACGTACCTGCCCACTGCATCATAGCAGCACGAGAGGGACACCCTCAACCCCTTCCCTCCCCCTTCTATGTGTAAAGAGCCACTGTTGGCTCTCACTCTGAGGCAATCCACTGTACTTCCCTCCCCCTCCTCCCTCTCCTGTCCTCATCGTCACTCCGCTCACAAGGAGTGGAATATAAAGTCCCTAAATATATCCCTCTCTCATACACACATACAGACTCACACAGGCCTGGTCAACTGTTTAATATTAGCAAGCACAAGACTGACACCTGAGCCACTCAGCCGAGAGCGATGTCACCCTCCTCCCCCTCCTCCCACCACCCTGCCAGGGGGATCAAACTTGGGACCCAGGGCCGGGTGTCCCAGAGGGTCTGACCAGCCTACCGGGGGAGAGAAGGAGGATGAAGATATGTACACACGCCTGTGACATCACAGCCCAGTTGGTGTGCATGCCAGCCGCAGTCACACAGGGCATCAAGGGGAGAGACATGTTACCATACTACTACTGGGAGGGACATGTTACCATACTACTACTGGGAGGGACATGTTACCATACTACTACTGGGAGGGACATGTTACCATACTACTGCTGGGAGGGACATGTTACCATACTACTGCTGGGAGGGACATGTTACCATACTACTGTTGAGAGAGACATGTTACCATACTACTGTTGGGAGAGACATGTTACCATACTACTACTGGGAGGGACATGTTACCATACTACTGCTGGGAGGTACATGTTACCATACTACTGCTGGGAGAGACATGTTACCATACTACTGCTGGGAGAGACATGTTACCATACTACTACTGGGAGGGACATGTTACCATACTACTACTGGGAGAGATATGTTACCATACTACTACTGGGAGGGATATGTTACCATACTACTACTGGGAGGGACATGTTAACATACTACTGGGAGGGACATGTTACCACACTACTACTGGGAGGGACATGTAAACATACTACTACTGGGAGAGACATGTTGCCATACTACTGGGAGAGACATGTTACCATACTACTGCTGGGAGGGACATGTTAACCTACTACTGCTGGGAGAGACATGTTACCATACTACTGCTGGGAGAGACATGTTGCCATACTACTGGGAGAGACATGTTACCATACTACTGCTGGGAGGGACATGTTAACCTACTACTGCTGGGAGAGACATGTTACCATACTACTGCTGGGAGAGACATGTTACCATACTTCTGGGAGGGACATGTTACCATACTACTGGGAGGGACATGTTACCATACTACTACTGGGAGAGACATGTTACCATACTACTACTGGGAGAGACATGTTACCATACTACTGCTGGGAGAGACATGTTACCATACTACTGCTAGGAGAGACTTGTTACCATACTACTGGGAGGGACATGTTACCATACTACTGCTGGGAGAGACATGTTAACATACTACTGCTGGGAGAGACATGTTACCATACTACTGCTGGGAGGGATATGTTACCATACTACTACTGGGAGAGACATGTTACCATACTACTACAGGGAGGGACATGTTACCATACTACTGCTGGGAGAGATATGTTACCATACTACTACTGGGAGAGACATGTTACCATACTACTGTTGGGAGAGACATGTAACCATACTACTGCTGGAAGAGACATGTTACCATACTACTGCTAGGAGAGACATGTTACCATACTACTGCTAGGAGAGACATGTTACCATACTACTGCTGGGAGAGACATGTTAACATACTACTGGGAGGGACATGTTCCCACACTACTGCTGGGAGAGACATGTTACCATACTACTGCTGGGAGAGATATGTTACCATACTACTGCTGGGAGGGACATGTTACCATACTACTGCTGGGAGAGTTATGTCACCATACTACTGCTGGGAGAGACATGTTACCATACTACTGTTGGGAGAGACATGTTACCATACTACTGCTGGGAGAGACATGTTACCATACTACTGCTAGGAGAGACATGTTACCATACTACTGCTGGGAGAGACATGTTACCATACTACTGTTGGGAGAGACATGTTACCATACTACTGCTGGGAGAGACATGTTACCATACTACTGCTGGGAGAGACATGTTACCATACTACTGCTGGGAGAGACATGTTACCATACTACTGCTGGGAGAGACATGTTCCCATACTAGTGCTGGTAGAGACATGTTACCATACTACTGCTGGGAGAGACATTTTACCATACTACTGCTGGGAGAGACATGTAACCATACTACTGCTGGGAGAGAGATGTTACCCTACTACTACTGGGAGAGACATGTTACCATACTACTGCTGGGAGAGACATGTTACCATACTACTGCTGGAAGAGACATGTTACCATACTACTGCTGGGAGAGACATTTTACCATACTACTGCTGGGAGAGACATGTTACCATACTACTGCTGGGAGAGACATGTTACCATACTACTGCTGGGAGGGACATGTTACCATACTACTGCTGGGAGAGTTATGTCACCATTCTACTGCTGGGAGAGACATGTTACCATACTACTGTTGGGAGAGACATGTTACCATACTACTGCTGGGAGAGACATGTTACCATACTACTGCTAGGAGAGACATGTTACCATACTACTGCTGGGAGAGACATGTTACCATACTACTGCTAGGAGAGACATGTTACCATACTACTGCTAGGAGAGACATGTTACCATACTACTGCTAGGAGAGACATGTTACCATACTACTGCATGGAGAGACATGTTACCATACTACTACTGGGAGAGACATGTTACCATACTACTACTGGGAGAGACATGTTACCATACTACTACTGGGAGAGACATGTTACCATACTACTACTGGGAGATACATGTTACCATACTATTACTGGGAGAGACATGTTACCATAGTACTGCTGGGAGGGACATGTTACCATACTACTGCTGGGAGAGACATGTTACCATAGTACTGCTGGGAGGGACATGTTACCATACTATTACTGGGAGAGACATGGTACCATACTACTGCTGGGAGAGACATGCTGGGAGAGACATGTTACCATAGTACTGCTGGGAGGGACATGTTACCATACTACTACTGGGAGAGACATGTTACCATACTACTGCTGGGAGGGACATGTTACCATACTACTGCTAGGAGAGACATGTTACCATACTACTACTGGGAGAGACATGTTACCATAGTACTGCTGGGAGAGACATGTTACCATACTACTACTGGGAGAGACATGTTACCATAGTACTGCTGGGAGAGACATGTTACCATACTACTACTGGGAGAGACATGTTACCATAGTACTGCTGGGAGAGACATGTTACCATACTACTACTGGGAGAGACATGTTACCATACTACTGCTAGGAGAGACATGTTACCATACTACTGCTGGGAGGGGTGTGACATACTTCTACTGGGAGAGACATGTTCCCATACTAGTGCTGGGAGAGACATGTTACCATACTACTGCTGGGAGAGACATTTTACCATACTACTGCTGGGAGAGGCATGTAACCATACTACTGCTGGGAGAGACATGTTACCATACTACTGCTGGGAGAGACATGTTACCATACTACTGCTGGGAGAGACATGTTACCATACTACTGCTGGGAGAGACATGTTCCCATACTAGTGCTGGTAGAGACATGTTACCATACTACTGCTGGGAGAGACATTTTACCATACTACTGCTGGGAGAGACATGTAACCATACTACTGCTGGGAGAGAGATGTTACCATACTACTACTGGGAGAAACATGTTACCATACTACTGCTGGGAGAGACATGTTACCATACTACTGCTGGGAGGGACATGTTACCATACTACTGCTGGGAGAGTTATGTCACCATACTACTGCTGGGAGAGACATGTTACCATACTACTGTTGGGAGAGACATGTTACCATACTACTGCTGGGAGAGACATGTTACCATACTACTGCTAGGAGAGACATGTTACCATACTACTGCTGGGAGAGACATGTTACCATACTACTGCTAGGAGAGACATGTTACCATACTACTGCTAGGAGAGACATGTTACCATACTACTGCTAGGAGAGACATGTTACCATACTACTGCTTGGAGAGACATGTTACCATACTACTAATGGGAGAGACATGTTACCATACTACTACTGGGAGAGACATGTTACCATACTATTACTGGGAGAGACATGTTACCATAGTACTGCTGGGAGGGACATGTTACCATACTACTGCTGGGAGAGACATGTTACCATACTATTACTGGGAGAGACATGGTACCATACTACTGCTGGGAGAGACATGCTGGGAGAGACATGTTACCATAGTACTGCTGGGAGAGACATGTTACCATACTACTGCTAGGAGAGACATGTTACCATACTACTGTTAGGAGAGACATGTTACCATACTACTGCTAGGAGAGACATGTTACCATACTACTGCATGGAGAGACATGTTACCATACTACTGCTGGGAGAGACATGTTACCATACTACTACTGGGAGAGACATGTTACCATACTACTGCTGGGAGAGACATGTTACCATAGTACTGCTGGGAGGGACATGTTACCATACTATTACTGGGAGAGACATGGTACCATACTACTTCTGGGAGAGACATGCTGGGAGAGACATGTTACCATAGTACTGCTGGGAGGGACATGTTACCATACTACTGCTGGGAGAGACATGTTACCATACTACTGCTGGGAGGGACATGTTACCATACTACTGCTAGGAGAGACATGTTACCATACTACTACTGGGAGAGACATGTTACCATAGTACTGCTGGGAGAGACATGTTACCATAGTACTGCTGGGAGAGACATGTTACCATACTACTGCTAGGAGAGACATGTTACCATAGTACTGCTGGGAGAGACATGTTACCATAGTACTGCTGGGAGAGACATGTTACCATACTACTGCTAGGAGAGACATGTTACCATACTACTGCTGGGAGGGGTGTAACATACTACTACTGGGAGAGACATGTTACCATACTACTACTGGGAGGGACATGTTACCATACTACTGCTAGGAGAGACATGTTACCATACTACTGCTGGGAGAGACATGTTACCAAACTA
Organism: Oncorhynchus mykiss; assembly: GCF_013265735.2. NCBI lineage: Eukaryota > Metazoa > Chordata > Actinopteri > Salmoniformes > Salmonidae > Oncorhynchus > Oncorhynchus mykiss. The sequence continues at coordinate 5,983,485 of NC_048567.1, read as the reverse complement.
CTGCTAGGAGAGACATGTTACCATACTACTGCTAGGAGAGACATGTTACCATACTACTGCTGGGAGAGACATGTTACCATACTACTACTGGGAGAGACATGTTACCATACTACTGCTGGGAGGGACATGTTACCATACTACTACTGGGAGGGACATGTTACCATACTACTGCTGGGAGGGACATGTTACCATACTACTGCTGGGAGAGTTATGTCACCATACTACTGCTGGGAGAGACATGTTACCATACTACTGTTGGGAGAGACATGTTACCATACTACTACTGGGAGAGACATGTTACCATACTACTGCTAGGAGAGACATGTTACCATACTACTGCTGGGAGAGACATGTTACCATACTACTGCTAGGACAGACATGTTACCATACTACTGCTAGGAGAGACATGTTACCATACTACTGCTAGGAGAGACATGTTACCATACTACTGCTTGGAGAGACATGTTACCATACTACTACTGGGAGAGACATGCTGGGAGAGACATGTTACCATAGTACTGCTGGGAGGGACATGTTACCATACTACTACTGGGAGAGACATGTTACCATAGTACTGCTGGGAGGGACATGTTACCATACTACTGCTGGGAGAGACATGTTACCATAGTACTGCTGGGAGAGACATGCTGGGAGAGACATGTTACCATAGTACTGCTGGGAGGGACATGTTACCATACTACTACTGGGAGAGACATGTTACCATACTACTGCTGGGAGGGACATGTTACCATACTACTGCTGGGAGAGACATGTTACCATACTACTGTTGGGAGAGACATGTTACCATACTACTGCTAGGAGAGACATGTTACCATACTACTGCTTGGAGACACATGTTACCATACTACTGCTTGGAGACACATGTTACCATACTACTGCTTGGAGACACATGTTACCATACTACTGCTTGGAGACACACGTTACCATACTACTGTTGGGAGAGACATGTTACCATACTACTGCTAGGAGAGACATTTTACCATACTACTGCTTGGAGACACACGTTACCATACTACTGTTGTGAGAGACATGTTACCATACTACTGCTAGGAGAGACATGTTACCATACTACTGCTTGGAGACACATGTTACCATACTACTGCTAGGAGAGACATGTTATCATACTACTGCTAGGAGAGACATGTTACCATACTACTGCTAGGAGAGACATGTTACCATACTACTGCTGGGAGAGACATGTTACCATTCTACTACTGCTGGGAGAGACATGTTACCATACTACTGCTGGGAGAGACGTGTTACCATACTACTGCTGGGAGGGGTGTGACATCATGTGTATTACAGGAGTTTAGAACAGGAGTCACCTCGGACACAATAATAACGGACTATAAATCGATTTAAAATTGATATAAAAAATGTAATATAGAACATCCATTTGCAATACAAAGTGTGATCTAATTGGAGGAGTCCTACCAATGTACAGACAGATTTACATTCTGTAGATGTTTCTCTTGAACAGGTAAAACCATACTGATGTCAGGTGCGTGAATGAGGACCCAAAAGCGAATTAACAAAACAGAGTTTCTTTAATGATGAAACACACGTAGGCTCAGATGGACAGGCAGATTCCGACAGGACAGGACAAGGTTAGATGAACAGGCAGATTCCGATAGGACAGGACAAGGTTGCAGCAAACACGACGATAGTCTGGTTCAGGCATGAGTAACACAAACGAGAATCCGACAAAGACAGAAGCAGAAAGAGAGAGAGATATAGAGACCTAATCAGAGGGAAAAAGGGAACAGGTGGGAAAAGGGGTGAACGAGGTAGTCAGAGAAGACAAGGGACAGCTGGGGGAAAGAGGGGAAGAAAAGGTAACCTAGTACGACCAGCAGAGGGAGACAGGGTGAAGAGAAAGGACAGAAACAAGACACAACATGACAATACATGACAGTACCCCCCCACTCACCGAGCGCCTCCTGGCGCACTCGAGGAGGAAACCTGGCGGCAACGGAGGAAATCATCGATCAGCGAACGGTCCAGCACGTCCCGAGAGGGAACCCAACTCCTCTCCTCAGGACCGTACCCCTCCCAATCCACTAGGTACTGATGACCACGGCCCCGAGGACGCATGTCCAAAATCTTACGGACCCTGTAGATAGGTGCGCCCTCGACAAGGATGGGGGGGGGGGGGGGGGGAAGACGAGCGGGGGCGCGAAGAACGGGCTTAACACAGGAGACATGGAAGACCGGGTGGACGCGACGAAGATATCGCGGAAGAAGAAGTCGCACTGCGACAGGATTAATGACCTGAGAAATACGGAACGGACCAATGAACCGCGGGGTCAACTTGCGAGAAGCCGTCTTAAGGGGAAGGTTCTGAGTGGAGAGCCAAACTCTCTGACCGCGACAATATCTAGGACTCTTAGTTCTACGCTTATTAGCAGCTCTCACAGTCTGCGCCCTATAACGGCAAAGTGCAGACCTGACCCTCTTCCAGGTGCGCTCGCAACGTTGGACAAAAGCCTGAGCGGAGGGGACGCTGGACTCGGCGAACTGAGATGAGAACAACGGAGGCTGGTACCCGAGGCTACTCTGAAAAGGAGATAGCCCGGTCGCAGACGAAGGAAGCGAGTTGTGGGCGTATTCTGCCCAGGGGAGCTGTTCTGACCAAGACGCAGGGTTACGAAAAGAAAGACTGCGTAAGATGCGACCAATAGTCTGATTGGCCCGTTCTGCTTGACCGTTAGACTGGGGGTGAAAGCCGGAAGAGAGACTGACGGAAGCCCCAATCAAACGGCAAAACTCCCTCCAAAATTGAGACGTGAATTGCGGACCTCTGTCCGAAACGACGTCTGACGGAAGGCCATGAATTCTGAAAACATTCTCGATGATGATTTGTGCCGTCTCTTTAGCAGAAGGAAGCTTAGCAAGGGGAATGAAATGAGCCGCCTTAGAGAACCTATCGACAACCGTAAGAATAACAGTCTTCCCCGCTGACGAAGGCAGTCCGGTGACAAAATCTAAGGCGATGTGAGACCACGGTCGAGAGGGAATGGGAAGCGGCCTGAGACGGCCGGCAGGAGGGGAGTTACCGGACTTAGTCTGCGCGCAGACCGAACAAGCAGCCACGAAACGACGCGTGTCATGCTCCCGGGTGGGCCACCAAAAACGCTGGCGAATGGAAGCAAGCGTACCCCGAACGCCAGGGTGGCCGGCTAACTTGGCAGAGTGAGCCCACTGAAGAACGGCCAGACGAGTAGGAACGGGAACGAAAAGAAGGTTCCTAGGACAAGCGCGCGGCGACGGAGTGTGAGTGAGTGCTTGCTTTACCTGCCTCTCAATTCCCCAGACAGTCAACCCGACAACACGCCCCTCAGGGAGAATCCCCTCGGGGTCAGTGGAGGCTACTGAAGAACTGAAGAGACGAGATAAAGCATCAGGCTTGGTGTTCTTAGAGCCCGGACGATAAGAAATCACGAACTCGAAACGAGCGAAAAACAGCGCCCAACGCGCCTGACGCGCATTAAGTCGTTTGGCAGAACGGATGTACTCAAGGTTCCTATGGTCAGTCCAAACGACAAAAGGAACGGTCGCCCCCTCCAACCACTGTCGCCATTCGCCTAGGGCTAAGCGGATGGCGAGCAGTTCGCGGTTTCCCACATCATAGTTACGTTCCGACGGCGACAGGCGATGAGAAAAATACGCGCATGGGTGGACCTTGTCGTCAGAGAGGGAGCGCTGAGAAAGAATGGCTCCCACGCCCACCTCTGACGCGTCAACCTCGACAACGAACTGTCTAGAGACGTCAGGTGTAACAAGGATAGGAGCGGATGTAAAACGATTCTTGAGGAGATCAAAAGCTCCCTGGGCGGAAACGGACCACTTAAAGCACGTCTTGACAGAAGTAAGGGCTGTGAGAGGAGCTGCCACCTGACCGAAATTACGGATGAAACGACGATAGAAGTTCGCGAAGCCGAGAAAGCGCTGCAGCTCGACGCGTGACTTAGGGACGGGCCAATCAATGACAGCTTGGACCTTAGCGGGATCCATCTTAATGCCTTCAGCGGAAATAACAGAACCGAGAAATGTGACGGAGGAGGCATGAAAAGTGCACTTCTCAGCCTTCACAAAAAGACAATTCTCTAAAAGGCGCTGGAGGACACGTCGAACGTGCTGAACATGAATCTGGAGTGACGGTGAAAAAATCAGGATATCGTCAAGGTAAACGAAAACAAAGATGTTCAGCATGTCTCTCAGGACATCATTGACTAATGCCTGAAAGACAGCTGGAGCGTTAGCGAGGCCGAAAGGAAGAACCCGGTATTCAAAGTGCCCTAACGGAGTGTTAAACGCCATCTTCCACTCGTCCCCCTCCCTGATGCGCACGAGATGGTAAGCGTTACGAAGGTCCAACTTAGTGAAAAACCTGGCTCCCTGCAGGATCTCGAAGGCTGAAGACATAAGAGGAAGCGGATAACGATTCTTCACTGTTATGTCATTCAGCCCTCGATAATCAATGCAGGGGCGCAGAGACCCGTCCTTCTTCTTGACAAAAAAAACCCCCGCTCCAGCGGGAGAGGAGGAGGGGACTATGGTACCGGCGTCAAGAGCTACAGACAAATAATCTTCGAGAGCCTTACGTTCGGGAGCCGACAGAGAGTATAGTCTACCCCGGGGGGGAGTGGTTCCCGGAAGGAGATCAATACTACAATCATACGACCGGTGTGGAGGAAGATAGGTGGCCCTGGACCGACTGAACACCGTGCGCAGATCGTGATATTCCTCCGGCACCCCTGTCAAATCACCACGCTCCTCCTGTGAAGAAGAGACAGAGGAAACAGGAGGGATAGCAGACATTAAACATTTCACATGACAAGAGACGTTCCAGGAGAGGATAGAATTACTAGACCAATTAATAGAAGGATTATGACAAACTAGCCAGGGATGGCCCAAAACAACAGGTGTAAAAGGTGAACGAAAAATTAAAAAAGAAATGGTTTCGCTATGATTACCAGAGACAGTGAGGGTTAAAGGTAGCGTCTCACGCTGAATCCTGGGGAGAGGACTACCATCCAAAGCGAACAAGGCCGTGGGCTCCCTTAACTGTCTGAGAGGAATGTTATGTTCCCGAGCCCAGGTCTCGTCCATAAAACAGCCCTCCGCCCCAGAGTCTATTAAGGCACTGCAGGAAGCTGACGAACCGGTCCAGCGTAGATGGACCGACAAGGTAGTGCAGGATCTTGAAGGAGAGACAGGAGTAGTAGCGCTCACCAGTAGCCCTCCGCTTACTGATGAGCTCTTGGCTTTTACTGGACATGAAGTGACAAAATGACCAGCGGAACCGCAATAGAGACAGAGGCGGTTGGTGATTCTCCGTTCCCTCTCCTTAGTCGAGATGCGGATACCTCCCAGCTGCATGGGCTCAGCACCCGAGCCGGCAGAGGAAGATGGTAGTGATGCGGAGAGGGGGGCAACGGAGAACGTGAGCTCCTTTCCACGAGCTCGGTGACGAAGATCAACCCGTCGCTCTATGCGAATAGCGAGTTCAATCAAGGAATCCACGCTGGAAGGAACCTCCCGGGAGAGAATCTCATCCTTTACCTCCGCGCGGAGACCCTCCAGAAAACGAGCGAGCAAAGCCGGCTCGTTCCAGTCACTGGAGGCAGCAAGAGTGCGAAACTCAATAGAGTAGTCTGTTATGGATCGATTACCTTGACATAGGGAAGACAGGACCCTGGAAGCTTCCTCCCCAAAAACAGAACGATCAAAAACCCGTATCATCTCCTCCTTAAAGTCCTGATACTGGTTAGTACACTCAGCCCTTGCCTCCCAGATTGCCGTGCCCCACTCACGAGCCCGTCCAGTAAGGAGAGATATGACGTAGGCGATACGAGCTGTGCTCCTGGAGTAAGTGTTGGGCTGGAGAGAAAACACAATATCACACTGTGTGAGGAACGAGCGGCATTCAGTGGGCTTCCCAGAGTAACACGGCGGGTTATTGATTCTGGGCTCCGGAGATTCGAAAGCCCTGGAAGTGGCCGGTGGATCGAGGCGGAGATGGTGAACCTGTTCTGTGAGGTTGGAGACTTGGGCGGCCAGGGTCTCAACGGCATGTCGAGCAGCAGACAATTCCTGCTCGTGTCTGCCTAGCATCGCTCCCTGGATCTCGACGGCAGAGTGGAGAGGATCCGAAGTCGCTGGGTCCATTCTTGGTCGGATTCTTCTGTCAGGTGCGTGAATGAGGACCCAAAAGCGAATTAACAAAACAGAGTTTCTTTAATGATGAAACACACGTAGGCTCAGATGGACAGGCAGATTCCGACAGGACAGGACAAGGTTAGATGAACAGGCAGATTCCGATAGGACAGGACAAGGTTGCAGCAAACACGACGATAGTCTGGTTCAGGCATGAGTAACACAAACGAGAATCCGACAAAGACAGAAGCAGAAAGAGAGAGAGATATAGAGACCTAATCAGAGGGAAAAAGGGAACAGGTGGGAAAAGGGGTGAACGAGGTAGTCAGAGAAGACAAGGGACAGCTGGGGGAAAGAGGGGAAGAAAAGGTAACCTAGTACGACCAGCAGAGGGAGACAGGGTGAAGAGAAAGGACAGAAACAAGACACAACATGACAATACATGACAACTGAGGCTTAGATCCAGTCTGTAGCACCCAGTGATGTAGTGGTAAAACCAATTGGTTGGTAACTCTGCCAGCCGGTCGCGGTGATAAAAGTAATGCTCCCTGTGCTTCCAAAGCCTTTTCCTGCAGAAGGTGGGTAAACTGCCTTGCAGAAAGAAAAAGTGCAGGTAAACTGCGTTGACTTGTGTTTACCCTCCACTACACCACTGGTAGCCCTGAAAATCAGCATTGTAGCGTGATTGAAATTTAAAGGCAATGGTTAAGCTTTCTCAGAGAATGCATTAACGGCAAATGCTGCATATGTTGGCGCCAGCTGTGCCATCAGAGACTCTGGGTTCGCGCCCAGGCTCTGTCGTAACCGGCCGCGGTAACCGGCCGCGACCTGGAGGTCCGTGCGGCGACGCACAATTGGCCTAGCATCGTCCGGGTTAGGGAGGGCTTAGCCGGTATGGATATCCTTGTCTCATCGCGCACCAGCGACTCCTGTGGTGGGCCGGGCGCAGTGCGCGCTAACCAAGGTTGGCAGGTGCACAGTGTTTCCTCCGACACATTGGTGCTGCTGGCTTCCGGGTTGGATGCGCGCTGTGTTAAGAAGCAGTGCGGTGAGACAAGATAGTAGCTACTAAAAAACAATTGGATACCATGAAATTGGGGAGAAAAAAATAAATAAAATAAAATAATTCCCTTTAAATTTACACCGCGCTACAATGCTGATCTTTGGTGCTACGGATTAAATCCAGCCCTGAGTCTGCCATGAGACAGCACATCAACCCATGAGAACACCCTGGAAGGAATAACAAGACCAATAGTAATTGGCAATCACCGGAGTGGATCAGGTGCCTGTCTTGTGGTGTCTGATATTTAAGCAGTTATATAAAGAAGAAATAACAGTGTGGACTCCTACCAGTGTGCTGATCTGGTCTGGTATCATTCTCAGAAATCTGAGTGTGTTTGTGCTCTCAGAAAGCTAAGTGTGTGTATGCGTGTGTTTTTTGCCAGCTGGACACTCCTCATACTGCTGGTGTTTTCTGGACCCTCCAGCAGACAGGAATAGCACAAACACACTCTGAGAGTAGAGAGGGCCAAAGCTGAGTCTGCATCTCACACCGCTCCCTGAGAACAGGAGGGGACCGGATCAGAATGATGTGGGGTTCTCACACACACACTCTGCACCCCCACTGACCATATCTACGTGACTGTGACCCCAGGGCCAGGGCCAGCCTATTATTTTACAGTAAACAAACTCAAACAGGCCAAATACCAGACACATATTCTCTCTGGATACAGTACACACACTAGGAGAGGAGACCTGACACCTGTTTGAGAGACAGAGACAGAGACAGAGACAGACAGACAGACAGACAGACAGACAGACAGACAGACTGACTGACTGGTTGACTAAGTGATTGGCTGACTACTGACTGACTGAGTCACTGACAGATTGACTGACTGATTGACTAAGTGAATGACTGACTGATTGACTGACAAACCGCCTGAATGAACAACCCAGTCTTCTACAACGCTTGAACTATCACACACTCTGGTCTCTTTGTGTCTCTATCTCTCTTAACTATATAAATATCTCTCTCTCTCTATATATATATATATATATATATCGCTCTCTCTCTCTATATATATATATCTCTCTATATATATATATATCTCTCTCTCTCTCTCTATATATATATATATCGCTCTCTCTCTATATATATATATATATATCGCTCTCTCTCTCTCTATATATATATATATCTCTCTATATATATATATCTCTCTCTCTCTATATATATATATATATATATCGCTCTCTCTCTATATATATATATATATATCTCTCTGTCTCTCTCTCATGTCCCTGAGGAGTTTCTTGATCAGAGAGCTGAATCAATAGCAGCCGGCCAGCCGCCTCGTCATTCCACGCTTTACCAACCATATGATCCCTTAATACGCACAGGGTTAGTGGCACACACACACACACACACACACACACACACACACACACACACACACACACACACACAGGGTTAGTGGCACACACACACACACACACACACACAGGGTTAGTGGCACACACACAGGGTTAGTGGCACACACACACACACACAGGGTTAGTGGCACACACACACACACACACACACACACACACACAGGGTTAGTGGCACACACACTGGGTTAGTGGCACACACACACACACAGGGTTAGTGGCACACACACACAGGGTTAGTGGCACACACACACACAGGGTTAGTGGCACACACACACAGGGTTAGTGGCACACACACACACACACACACACACACACACAGGGTTAGTGGCACACACACACACAGGGTTAGTGGCACACACACATACACACACAAGTGGTGAAATACTGTCTCAGGTTTTCCTGCTCCTGTCTGATGGAATAACTGGTACAGATCCCCCTCATCTCCACTGTGTCTGTTTTTCTATTGGTGCGTTGGACAGTGACATGGAATCCCCAGGGCTAGGGGAGGGTGCGTCTGCGTGTATGCCCTGTGGAACAGCTCTGGGCAGGGATGTGTGTGTGTGTGTGTGTGTTAGGGTAGAAACGGCAAGTCTTCGACAGCATGTATTCCCCATGTGGAGACCACAGAGGCAGTGTGTGTCACACAGGATAGAAAACCCATCTGACCTATTTACAACTTACCTCCATCGTGTGTCTTGTGTGTATGTTGTGTGTGTTTCTTAGGGACGGTCCCCTATCACAGACAGCGAGAAATAACAAGAAAGGAAGAGGAAACCTGCCCTCTCTCTATATATTTTTTGTTTAACTCAATCATATTCAGACCATTTCATAATCTCAGCTAAAGAGTAAAACAATTATATAAAAATGTACATTGGAGTTTACCTGAATACCTGACTACAAACACCTTTAGGATAGAGTCTTCCTGAATACTCGACTACAAATACCTTTAGGTTAGAGTCTTCCTGAATACCTGACTACAAATACCTTTAGGTATAGAGTCTACCTGAATACTAGACTACAAATACATTTTGGTATAGAGTCTTCCTGAATACCTGATAACAAATAACTTTAGTTGTAGAGTCTTCCTGAATACTCGACTACAAACACCTTTAGGTATAGAGTCTACCTGAATACTCGACTACAGATACCTTTAGTTATAGAGTCTTCCTGAATACCTGATAACAAATAACTTTAGTTATAGAGTCTTCCTGAATACTCGACTACAAACACCTTTAGGTATAGAGTCTACCTGAATACTCGACTACAAATACCTTTAGGTATAGAGTCTTCCTGAATACTCGACTACAAATACCTTTAGGTATAGAGTCTTCCTGAATACTCGACTACAAACACCTTTAGGCATAGAGTCTTCCTGAATACTCGACTACAAACACCTTTAGGTATAGAGTCTTCCTGAATACTCGACTACAAATACCTTTAGGTATAGAGTCTTCCTGAATACTCGACTACAAATACCTTTAGGTATAGAGTCTTCCTGAATACTCGACTACAAACACCTTTAGGTATAGAGTCTTCCTGAATACTCGACTACAAATACCTTTAGGTATAGAGTCTTCCTGAATACTCGACTACAAATACCTTTAGGTATAGAGTCTTCCTGAATACTCGACTACAAACACCTTTAGGTATAGAGTCTACCTGAATACTAGACTACAAATACATTTTGGTATAGAGTCTTCCTGAATACATGATAACAAATAACTTTAGTTGTAGAGTCTTCCTGAATACTCGACTACAAACACCTTTAGGTATAGAGTCTACCTGAATACTCGACTACAGATACCTTTAGTTATAGAGTCTTCCTGAATACCTGATAACAAATAACTTTAGTTATAGAGTCTTCCTGAATACTCGACTACAAACACCTTTAGGTATAGAGTCTACCTGAATACTCGACTACAAATACCTTTAGGTATAGAGTCTTCCTGAATACTCGACTACAAATACCTTTAGGTATAGAGTCTTCCTGAATACTCGACTACAAACACCTTTAGGTATAGAGTCTTCCTGAATACTCGACTACAAACACCTTTAGGTATAGAGTCTTCCTGAATACTCGACTACAAATACCTTTAGGTATAGAGTCTTCCTGAATACTCGACTACAAATACCTTTAGGTATAGAGTCTTCCTGAATACTCGACTACAAACACCTTTAGGTATAGAGTCTTCCTGAATACTCGACTACAAACACCTTTAGGTATAGAGTCTTCCTGAATACTCGACTACAAATACCTTTAGGTATAGAGTCTTCCTGAATACTCGACTACAAATACCTTTAGGTATAGAGTCTTCCTGAATACTCGACTACAAACACCTTTAGGTATAGAGTCTACCTGAATACTCGACTAGAAATACCTTTAGGTATAGAGTCTTCCTGAATACTCGACTACAAATACCTTTAGGTATAGAGTCTTCCTGAATACTCGACTACAAACACCTTTAGGTATAGAGTCTACCTGAATACTCGACTAGAAATACCTTTAGCTATAGAATATTCCTATATACTTGACTACAAACACCTTTAGCTATAGAGTCTTCCTGAATACCTGATAACAAATACCTTTAGCTATAGAGTATTCCTATATACTTGACTACAAACACCTTTAGCTATAGAATATTCCTATATACTTGACTACAAACACCTTTAGCTATAGAGTCTTCCTGAATACCTGATAACAAATACCTTTAGCTATAGAATATTCCTATATACTTGACTACAAATACCTTTAGCTATAGAGTATTCCTATATACTTGACTACAAACACCTTTAGCTATAGAATATTCCTATATACTTGACTACAAATACCTTTAGCTATAGAGTATTCCTATATACTTGACTACAAACACCTTTAGCTATAGAATATTCCTATATACTTGACTACAAACACCTTTAGCTATAGAGTCTTCCTGAATACCTGATAACAAATACCTTTAGCTATAGAGTATTCCTATATACTTGACTACAAATACCTTTAGCTATAGAGTATTCCTATATACTTGACTACAAACACCTTTAGCTATAGAGTCTTCCTGAATACCTGATAACAAATACCTTTAGCTATAGAATATTCCTATATACTTGACTACAAATACCTTTAGCTATAGAGTATTCCTATATACTTGACTACAAATACCTTTAGCTATAGAGTATTCCTATATACTTGACTACAAACACCTTTAGCTATGGAGTTGGGTTCAACCAACCAACAATAAACCTTGGCTCTCAGTCCTACTTTGTGACATGGGTCACCATGGATACGCACACGCGTGTAGGTGCATGCACACACAATGAAAGAGGTCTATACAGACGCACAGAGAGTTCTGAGCTCCACATGTTGACGGCCGTGTTTGGGTGTTGTAACGTTGTGGGAGCGTCGGTGTGTGTTCCATATTTAATTGCTCTGTTGAGTAGTTCTGGCATGGTGCCGTGTTGGGCCACAGTGTGTTGGGCCAGTGTGCGGTGTGTGTGTGTGTGTGTGTGTGTGTGTGTGTGTGTGTGTGTGTGTGTGTGTGTGTGTGTGTGTGTGTGTGTGTGTGTGTGTGTGTGTGTGTGTGTGTGTGTGTGTGTGTGTGTGTGTGTGTGTGTGTGTGTGTGTGTGTGTGTGTGTGTGTGTAAGGCCGATGCCGGGATTTGCCACGAACTCTGGGAGCTCATGTGAAACTGGAGTCGGTTGACAGGATGAATTAATGAACAGCATTCAGATGCTACACTAAACACAAGGAACCAGCATTCAGGCTGGCAGAAACACACACACATCAGTGTCATCTTCAGTGGCAGCTACAAGAGGACTGCAGGTTGGACAACTAGTGTGTACATGACAACTGTTTTAATATTTTGAATTATTGGCACGTGTGAGAATTCCGATCAATCGATCGTCAAGTGCAGAATTGTCACACGTGCCACCAATTTAAAATATGAAAACACCCAAAAGTGAAACGTGTGCATAGTTAAAACACATTCATGAGAAAAGTAATTCATGATAAACAGGTTTGTAGCACCACTCTACACTATTACTGACACGTTTGTCCTTTTCTACCATGGTCATCCAGGGAATGCTGTCCTCAGAACTGCAGAAGTGTAACTGAACAGAGAGGTCGACACAGAGAAACAGCCATACAGTGTCACTTCATCTTGTTCGTATGGATCAAAAGCTCTAGTCAAATGCAGTCAGTTACTAGTGGCAATTACAGGGAGGATGCAATGTTGACAGAATAAACTGGCAAAAGTCCTTCAGACGAGTGAGAAGCTTGTTTATGAGAAGTTAATAGCAGGAATGCAATAAGGGATGTTTGACTCTAAATAGACTCAATTGAATGTTGATTACATGTTGGTTCAACGTGTAAACAATGTTGATTCAACCAGTGTGTGCCCGGTGGCAAGACTTCTACAGTAGTAGAGCTCTGTGAGGAGCAGAGAGACGGCTTCTTGTCTCCCTCCACAGTGACTGAGGTTCACACAGTAGTCTGGAGCACCCCCTTCAGGCTGATAATGTCACTGCAGCAGGCAGAGCAAGACCTAGCCTAGCTGAGAATGAGAATAAAGAAGCAGAGACCGACTGGACACCTGGCTAACCAAGACCTATCTCTCTAACAAGAGAAGACAATCACCAGACTCACAGTCACAGACATGACAGATAAGACTAACTAGGTAGGACTCAGAGGAGCCTGGTGGGAGGAGCTATAGGAGGAAGGGCTCATTGTAATGGCTGGAATGGAATCAACGGAACGGTATCAAACACAAACATATGGTTTGTTTATACCCACTGCAGCCATTATAATGAACCCGTCCTCCTATAGCTCCTCCCACCAGCTTCCTCTGGTAGGACTACATTCATAACACAGGTCCAATGTACCATCTGTCTTGCACACAACAAATAGTACTACGAGTGGTTTCAGCGATCCTAGTGGTAAGTGGTCTATGAGTGAGGCAGTGAGCTGTCTTTTTGTGTGAGTGCATGGTCTTGGCATGCCTGGAGAGTTGAGTGGTCTTTGTTCTAGGAGTGAGTGGTCCTCACGGTCTTTCTGTTCAGTTAGTATTAGTGTCTCGAGCAAAGAGCAACAGATCTCACAGCTTTGAGTTGGTAGACAGCATCCTATTCAGTGCGAATATATACCGTGTGTATGAAGCCACCACAGGAGGTTGGTGGAACTTAATTGGGGACGAGGAGCTCGTGGTAATGGCTAAAGCAGAATAGGTGGAATGGTATCAAATACAAAGAGGAGAGAAGGGGAGAGGAACCAAGGAGAAGAGAGGGGAGATGAGGAGGCGAAGAGGAGAGAAGATGAGAGGAAGCAAAGAGAAGAGAGAGGAGATGAGAGGAAGCAAAGAGAAGAGAAGGGAGATGAGGAGGCAAAGAGAAGAGAGAGGAGATGACAGGAACCAAAGAGAAGAGAGAGGAGATGAGATGAAGCAAAGAGAAGAGAGAGGAGATGAGAGGAAGCAAAGAGAAGAGAGAGGAGATGAGAGGAAGCAAGGAGAAGAGAGAGGAGATGAGAGGAAGCAAAGAGAAGAGAGAGGAGAGGATGACAGGAACCAAAGAGAAGAGAGGTGAAGAGAGGAAGCAAAGAGAAGAGAGGAGAGGATGACATGAACCAAAGAGAAGAGAGAGGAGAGGATGATAGGAACCAAAGAGAAGAGAGAGGAGAGGATGATAGGAACCAAAGAGAAGAGAGAGTAGAGGATGACAGGAATCAAAGAGAAGAGAGAGGAGAGGATGATAGGAACCAAAGAGAAGAGAGGATGATAGGAACCAAAGAGAAGAGAGAGGAGAGGATGACAGGAACCAAAGAGAAGAGAGAGGAGAGGATGACAGGAACCAAAGAGAAGAGAGGATGACAGGAACCAAAAAGAAGAGAGGAGAGGATGACAGGAACCAAAGAGAAGAGAGAGGAGAGGATGACAGGAACCAAAGAGAAGAGAGGATGAGAAGAGGAGGCAAAGAGAAGAGAGAGGAGATGAGAGGAAGCAAGGAGAAGAGAGAGGAGATGACAGGAACCAAAGAGAAGAGAGAGGAGAGGATGACAGGAACCAAAGAGAAGAGAGGTGATGAGAGGAAGCAAAGAGAAGAGAGGAGAGGATGACATGAACCAAAGAGAAGAGAGAGTAGAGGATGATAGGAACCAAAGAGAAGAGAGAGAAGAGAGAGGAGAGGATGATAGGAACCAAAGAGAAGAGAGGAGAGGATGACAAGAATCAAAGAGAAGAGAGAGGAGAGGATGATAGGAACCAAAGAGAAGAGAGGATGATAGGAACCAAAGAGAAGAGAGAGGAGATGAGAGGAAGCAAGGAGAAGAGAGAGGAGATGAGAGGAAGCAAAGATAAGAGAGAGGAGAGGATGACAGGAACCAAAGAGAAGAGAGGTGAAGAGAGGAAGCAAAGAGAAGAGAGGAGAGGATGACATGAACCAAAGAGAAGAGAGAGGAGAGGATGATAGGAACCAAAGAGAAGAGAGAGGAGAGGATGATAGGAACCAAAGAGAAGAGAGAGTAGAGGATGACAGGATTCAAAGAGAAGAGAGAGGAGAGGATGATAGGAACCAAAGAGAAGAGAGGATGATAGGAACCAAAGAGAAGAGAGAGGAGAGGATGACAGGAACCAAAGAGAAGAGAGAGGAGAGGATGACAGGAACCAAAGAGAAGAGAGGATGACAGGAACCAAAAAGAAGAGAGGAGAGGATGACAGGAACCAAAGAGAAGAGAGAGGAGAGGATGACAGGAACCAAAGAGAAGAGAGGATGAGAAGAGGAGGCAAAGAGAAGAGAGAGGAGATGAGAGGAAGCAAGGAGAAGAGAGAGGAGATGACAGGAACCAAAGAGAAGAGAAGGGAGATGAGGAGGCAAAGAGAAGAGAGAGGAGATGACAGGAACCAAAGAGAAGAGAGAGGAGATGAGATGAAGCAAAGAGAAGAGAGAGGAGATGAGAGGAAGCAAAGAGAAGAGAGAGGAGATGAGAGGAAGCAAGGAGAAGAGAGAGGAGATGAGAGGAAGCAAAGAGAAGAGAGAGGAGAGGATGACAGGAACCAAAGAGAAGAGAGGTGAAGAGAGGAAGCAAAGAGAAGAGAGGAGAGGATGACATGAACCAAAGAGAAGAGAGAGGAGAGGATGATAGGAACCAAAGAGAAGAGAGAGGATAGGATGATAGGAACCAAAGAGAAGAGAGAGTAGAGGATGACAGGAATCAAAGAGAAGAGAGAGGAGAGGATGATAGGAACCAAAGAGAAGAGAGGATGATAGGAACCAAAGAGAAGAGAGAGGAGAGGATGACAGGAACCAAAGAGAAGAGAGAGGAGAGGATGACAGGAACCAAAGAGAAGAGAGGATGACAGGAACCAAAAAGAAGAGAGGAGAGGATGACAGGAACCAAAGAGAAGAGAGAGGAGAGGATGACAGGAACCAAAGAGAAGAGAGGATGAGAAGAGGAGGCAAAGAGAAGAGAGAGGAGATGAGAGGAAGCAAGGAGAAGAGAGAGGAGATGACAGGAACCAAAGAGAAGAGAGAGGAGAGGATGACAGGAACCAAAGAGAAGAGAGGTGATGAGAGGAAGCAAAGAGAAGAGAGGAGAGGATGACATGAACCAAAGAGAAGAGAGAGTAGAGGATGATAGGAACCAAAGAGAAGAGAGAGAAGAGAGAGGAGAGGATGATAGGAACCAAAGAGAAGAGAGGAGAGGATGACAAGAATCAAAGAGAAGAGAGAGGAGAGGATGATAGGAACCAAAGAGAAGAGAGAGGAGATGAGAGGAAGCAAGGAGAAGAGAGAGGAGATGAGAGGAAGCAAAGATAAGAGAGAGGAGAGGATGACAGGAACCAAAGAGAAGAGAGGTGAAGAGAGGAAGCAAAGAGAAGAGAGGAGAGGATGACATGAACCAAAGAGAAGAGAGAGGAGAGGATGATAGGAACCAAAGAGAAGAGAGAGGATAGGATGATAGGAACCAAAGAGAAGAGAGAGTAGAGGATGACAGGAATCAAAGAGAAGAGAGAGGAGAGGATGATAGGAACCAAAGAGAAGAGAGGATGATAGGAACCAAAGAGAAGAGAGAGGAGAGGATGACAGGAACCAAAGAGAAGAGAGAGGAGAGGATGACAGGAACCAAAGAGAAGAGAGGATGACAGGAACCAAAAAGAAGAGAGGAGAGGATGACAGGAACCAAAGAGAAGAGAGAGGAGAGGATGACAGGAACCAAAGAGAAGAGAGGATGAGAAGAGGAGGCAAAGAGAAGAGAGAGGAGATGAGAGGAAGCAAGGAGAAGAGAGAGGAGATGACAGGAACCAAAGAGAAGAGAGAGGAGAGGATGACAGGAACCAAAGAGAAGAGAGGTGATGAGAGGAAGCAAAGAGAAGAGAGGAGAGGATGACATGAACCAAAGAGAAGAGAGAGGAGAGGATGATAGGAACCAAAGAGAAGAGAGAGAAGAGAGAGGAGAGGATGATAGGAACCAAAGAGAAGAGAGGAGAGGATGACAGGAATCAAAGAGAAGAGAGAGGAGAGGATGATAGGAACCAAAGAGAAGAGAGGATGATAGGAACCAAAGAGAAGAGAGAGGAGAGGATGACAGGAACCAAAGAGAAGAGAGAGGAGAGGATGACAGGAACCAAAGAGAAGAGAGGATGACAGGAACCAAAGAGAAGAGAGGAGAGGATGACAGGAACCAGAGAGAAGAGAGAGGAGAGGATGACAGGAACCAAAGAGAAGAGAAGATGAGAAGACGAGGCAAAGAGAAGAGAGAGGAGATGACAGGAACCAAAGATAAGAGAGGATGACAGGAACCAAAGAGAAGAGAGGGGAGATGAGGAGGCAAAGAGAAGAGAGAGGAGATGACAGGAACCAAAGAGAAGAGAGAGGAGATGAGAGGAAGCAAAGAGAAGAGAGAGGAGATGAGAGGAAGCAAAGAGAAGAGAGAGGAGATGAGAGGAAGCAAGGAGAAGAGAGAGGAGAGGATGACAGGAACCAAAGAAGAGAGGAGAGGATGACAGGAACCAAAGAGAAGAGAGAGGAGATGAGAGGAAGCAAAGAGAAGAGAGAGGAGAGGATGACAGGAACCAAAGAGAAGAGAGGAGAGGATGACAGGAACCAAAGAGAAGAGAGAGGAGAGGATGACAGGAACCAAAGAGAAGAGAGGATGACAGGAACCAAAGAGAAGAGAGAGGAGAGGATGACAGGAACCAAAGAGAAGAGAGGAGAGGATGACAGGAACCAAAGAGAAGAGAGAGGAGAGGATGACAGGAACCAAAGAGAAGAGAGAGGAGAGGATGACAGGAACCAAAGAGAAGAGAGGAGAGGATGACAGGAGCCAAAGAGAAGAGAGAGGAGAGGATGACAGGAACCAAAGAGGAGAGAGAAGAGAGGATGACAGGAACCAAAGAGAAGAGAGAGGAGAGGATGACAGGAACCAAAGAGAAGAGAGGAGAGGATGACAGGAACCAAAGAGAAGAGAGGATAACAGAAACCAAAGAGAGGAGAGGATGGGAGAAGATCAGTCACTTTATATTCTCTCCCCTGTGTAGTCCTCTGCAGATCATTTGGTAGAACAAGGCACTTCCAAAGCCAGGATAGTGGGTTTGATAACCGGGTCCATCCATATGTAAAATAAACTAATTAAATGCACATCTTTGGAGAACAACGTCTTCTAAATAGCATATTATGTTTATTCTCCTCTCCACAGGAGGCTGGTGAGGGGAGGACGGCTCATAATAATGACTGAAATTAAGTGAACAAAATGGTATCAAATACAAATGTGTGTCAATATCATTCCATGTATTAGTATGAGCCTGTCCTCCCAGAGAAATAGAGGTAGAGGAGGATGAAGGGTTCTTCACCACTGTAATAAAGTCAGTTGTAATGAAACGTACTGTACAGCGCTTTGAATTTATCACATCTGTTATGGTCAGCCATAGAAGTCATAGCTTATGGCTATTATATTGTTACTATAGTGACCTACAGTATATCCTCTTTTCCTGTGTGTGTGTGTGTGTGTGTGTGTGTGTGTGTGTGTGTGTGAGAGAGAGAGGTTCCTTTGCTCTCCCCTTAGGATGATGCTATTCTAATGCGGTCGAGGAAACGTTTCCCAAACTAGGTCCTGGGGCCCCCCTGGGGGCATGTGTTGTTTATTTTTTGCCCTAGCACTACACAGCATATTCAAATAATCAAAGCTTGATGAGTTGGTTATTTGAGTCAGCTGTGTAGTGCCTGGGAAAAAAACTAAAACATTCACCCAGGGGGCCCCCAGGACCGAGTTTGGGAAGCCCTGGTGTAAGACAAGCCTTGTCAAACTCCTCAGGGACCCCCAGGCCTTTCCATACCTTGAACTGTTCCAGAGCTAGCACAGCGGAGTCAACTAATCATCAAGCCCTTGACTAACTGAATGAGGTGTGAGTTCAGCGCTACAACAAAATGATGAAATGTCTGGGGGTCCCTGAGGAGCGGTTTGAAAAAGGCTGGTGCTCTCCTGAACATACCCGATACAGCCTGTACCTGGCAGGAAACCTACACACCGGTCACATACCGTGCCATGGGTAACGCTTGAATTAGTAGCTCCTTTCAATAGAAATCTAATATTAAAGATGTCTATAAAACCTAACCGCTCCCTTGGTCCATACAGTATATACACAAAAGGTATACGATACCATGTAATTGTCCAGTACGGACATTGATTGATCCACACTAAATTAGCTACACTTTGCCAAAGGCAGTGTACAGTACATGAGCTCTGGGACATGGTCTAATACAGTGCTATGGGAAACCCACATACAGACACTAAAGACCATGATTGGCAGCAGACAAGATGTCCTGAGAGGCACTCAAGGATCATGAATTTGCATGAAGCAGTTTTACAGAGTGTAAATGCTAATATGGACATCCAACACACAACAAATTCTGTTTGAGTCCATTTATTGTACAATATCACAATAAAAATGTTGTCCAAATGATGTTAACAAAACATCTACAGGTTCCAATTCAGGCTGAAATATATAGATGCTTACTGACGTCCTGATGAGGGGACTAGGTGCCTGATCCTCACTGGAGAGGAATCACCCATTGTCATCAACAGAACCTACAACAGCCAGTAGGAGATGAGTCTCATGTCAGGATTCAGTCCTAGATGATCTGTGTTCAAGGGCAACACACTGGTGGTCTGCAGTTCAGTTTGAGTTGGACACTAGACTGCTGCTCTAAGAGAACACCAGACAGATTGGGTCTGTACCGCCCGCCAGGACAGGCGAGTAGTGTTGTTTGGGGATTCAGGTTGGTTGGTTGTTTGGTCCAGGTCTGATGTGTTAAGAAGCTGCGCCGCAGGGTCAGGGATTGAGGGTGAAGGGTCATGGGGCGGGGTTTAGGAGCGGGTGTACTTCCCCCAGATGTGCAGCATGAAGACCGACGCGATGAACAGCAAACTCATCACCAGCACTGGTACTGGACCTCTGAGGAGAGACCACACACACACACACAGGTTACCACCCGGACCTCTGAGGAGAGACCACACACACAGGTTACCACTCATACGCACACAGGTTACCACCCATACACAGAGGAGAGACTCACGCAGATTATCACCCATACACTGAGGAGAGACATAGGTTACTATGCATACACACACAGAAAACAGTGGCACAATCCCAAACTGGCCCAATCCCCTACAGCAGTGGTATTCAACTCACCCAACGAGGTACAGAGTCTGCTGCTTCTGTTCTACCTGATCATTAATAACACACACCTGGTGTGCCAGGTCTAAATCAGTCCCTGACTAGAGGGGAACAATGACACAAAGCAGTGGAACTGGCTTCCAGGTCCAGAGTTGAGTTTGAGGGCCATCCAGTATGCACTTGTGGAGCTATACACTACATGACCAAAAGTATGTGGACACCTTTTCATCAAACATCTCATTCTAGTATCATGAAAATTAAGAGTTGGTCGCTTCCTTCGATGCTAGAACAGCCTCCACTCTTCTGGGAAGGCTTTCCACCAGAACATTACTGCGGGAACTTTCTTCCATTCAGGTCAGGCAATGATGTTGGTTGATTAGGCCTGGCTCGCAATAGGCGTTCCAATTCATCCCAATGAAGTTCGATGGGGTTGAGATCAGGGCTCTGTGCAAGCCAGTCAAGTTCTTCCACACTGATCTTGACAAATAATTTTTGTATCTACCTCGCTTTGTGCATGGGGTTATGGTCATGCTGAAACAGGAAAGTGCCTTCCTCAAACTGTTGCCACAAAGTTGGAAGCACAGAATCGTCATTGTAGCATTAAGACTTCCCTTCTCTGGAACTAAGACACATAGCCCAAACCATGAAAAATAGCCTGAGACCATTATTCCTCCTCCACCACCAAACTTTACCGTTGGAACCATTCATTCGGGCAGGTAGCATTCTCCTGGCATCCGCCAAACCCAGATTTCGTCTGTTGGACTGCCAGATGGTGAAGCGTGATTCATCACCATGGCATAGCGCATGGTGATCTTAGGCTTGTGTGGGGCTACTCGGCCATGGAAACCCATTTCATGATGCTCTCGAAAAACAGTTATTGTGCTGACGTTGCTTCCAAAGGAAGTTTAGAACTCAGTAGTGAGTGTTGCAAGCAGTTCAGCACTCGGCTGTCCCGTTCTGTGAGCTTATGTGGCCTACCACTTCGCGGCTGAGCCATTGTTGCTCCTAGACATTTCCACTTCATAGTAACAGCACTTAGTTGACCGGGGCAGCTCTAGCAGGGCAGAAATTTGACAAACTAACTTGTGCTCTTCAGTAAGGCCGTTCTACTGCCAATGTTTGTCTATGATAGCATGGCTGTGTGCTGGACAAATCCCCTAATTTGAAGGGGTGTCCACATACTTTTGTATATATAGTGAGAGCAGGAGAGAGAAGTAGCCTGGGGCTTAGTGTTGTACAGGGTTTCCATTAGGAAAACGTAGCTCCGGACATTTGACCGAGAGCATGTGAAATTTACTGGACCCATATGCATTGGGTGAGTAACTGGATTAGGGTGCCCACCCACAGTGCTCAGAATGACTGGAATCACATTTAAAATATGCTAATTCATATTAACAGAACACACAACGTGCGGTCCTTCTTACCAAATTGTTATGTGCACATTGAAGATGTTAGAATAACTGTCCACATTGACTTTCCTTAGACAACAAGATGAGTAACGAACAGCAACATCACTAGCCTGTCAATCTATTAGTTTACCCATTCTATTGGTCAGCGTGTCGAGAAACAGACTCTTCCAGACAGTATACTGTAAGCCTACACACGTGATAAGGACAATGAATATACTGTACACACAAGCGCCAATTTTATTCCACTAAATTATGCAAATGAACCTATAGACTGATAAGCATGACGAGTCAAATGTATTTCTATCGACTGGTTTTACATCAATAAATAGGCTAAAAAGCATTATTTCGTAATGGGATTTTTTCTTCTCCTGGACAATTGGCCGGTGCCAATTTTATTTGACTTAAAGTAGCCAAAATTCAGACAGGTGGTTCATATGGAGCTCTTTTGAGCTCCAACCAGCCTTATAAACTGGGTGGTTCGAGCCCTGAACGCTGATTGGCTGACAGCCGTGGTGCATCAGAACGGGGCGGCAGGGTAGCCAAGTGGTTAGAGCGTTGGACTAGTAACCGGAAGGTTGCAAGTTCATATCCCTGAGCTGACAAGGTACAAATCTGTTGTTCTGCCCCTGAACAGGCAGTTAACCCCCTGTTAGTAGGCTGTCATTGAAAATAAAAATATGTTCTTAACTGACTTGCCTAGTTAAATAAAGGTAAAAAAACACCACAGGTTTGACAAAACTTTTATTTTTACTGCTTTAATGACAATGGTAACCAGTTTATAATAGCAATAAGGCACCCCGGGGTTTGTGGTATTTGGGCAATATATCATGGCTAAGGGCGGTGTCCAGGCACTCAGCGTTGTGGATAAGAACAGCCCTTAGCCGCGGTATATTGGCCATGATCCACACCCCCTCGTGGCTTATTGCTTAATTACCACCATTGAACTGGGACCAGTGTTTCTCCTAGTATTACTGAGGTGGGGCAGGCCTCCCATAACTGTCTAGCACTGATACCCTCTGCTCCCAACTGGTCAAATTGCTTTCATTGAAAATCTCCATTCTGGCAGATGTGGGTGCCTCTACACCCCATCTAGATCAATTCTAGGGGAAACATTGCCTGGGAGGCAGAGATGTGGTCCTATTGTGTTTCTGCATTCATTGATGAGGATTTGATGAGAAGAGGTGCGCCATCCCTGAAGTGGAAGGGTGGGGGGAAGAGAGTGTTACCATACCAACCCCACACCCCTCCTCTCTGAAGGCTGTAATTGACTTGACCTTTCTGAGTAGATCTTAATGAAGCTCTGAGACCAGCGTTCAACACACACACACGATACATACCACCGTACAACCGTCTGTCCTGGACTACAGGAGCAACACCCTCAGTAACTACAGCAGAACAACTGGAACTGTGTGGAGTAGAGGAGATCTCTAACCGTTGTCAGTAGTGGTCTCAGTCTAGAACTGTGACCAGGAGGCATAGAACAGCGGTCCGAGCGTCAGAAAGCAGCCAGACTTAGAAAGCTGGAGTGTTCAGTGTTAAGGAACAGTATGGAGCTGAACTAACGGTGTCTGTAAGGGGACCGGGGGCAGGGGGGGGGGGCTCCAGGAACATACACACCCTGGGGTCTGATCAGCATTTAGCCTCAGTCCCCCAAGTCTCATTTACTGCCATTAAACATTCATGCCCTTCCTCATAAACACTGTACATACCTACTCTCTGTGTGTGTGTGTGTTATATATATATATATATATATATCTATCTATGTGTGCGTGTGTGCATTTGAAGGAATCCTAGAGCCTTTGTGTGTGTGTATGGTTGTGTGTGTGAGATACATATGTGTGTGTGTGTGCATTTGAAGGAATCCTAGAGACTTTGTGTGAGTGTGTATATATATAAACTCACACTTTGAGTCCTGGTGAGTCCTCAGTGTAGAAGCGCCACATGCCCCCTGTGCCGCCCGCTGACGCTGTGGTCCTGCCTGCACTGCGTGTGCCACTGCTCGTTGCTTTCCTGTGACGTCACACATACGAGAAACAACATGGGAGCTATAACATCATATACAAGAGACAACAAGCTATTTCCATGAGAGCATGTCAGTCACACCTTTACAGAGTTGCCTGCACACTGAAACAATTAACCTTCATTTGCTCCAGTTTTGATCATTAGTTTTTTTTTGCCTGAGTCTCAGATGGTTAGATGTAAAAACAGAGGCTGTAGGAAATACTGCCTCTGCAGAGACTGTGCAGTTCTAAGCCATATCTGAACCCATAACATTATTGTGTGAAATGACAAATCACAGACACTGTCCAGTGTTCCCCGCAGGATTTTTCCCCCAGCATTGCTACCAGCATTGCTACTAGCAGTAACGCAATGACATGCTAGCTGTTCCCATAGACTTCCAGTCATTGAGCCAATTACCATCAATTTAAAAGTGCGTCTCAGCAGAGATATCATGGGTCGCGCTAACGGAGGAGGGGGGGGGGGGTTTAACACAGAAAAAAAAAGAAAAAAGGGTTCGCTCCAAATCAGCAATGTAAAAGGTCATTTGTGCTTCAGTTGCACTCCACTGATGTGTAATGTGTAGGATACTTTTCTCTGGTGTTTTTCTCTCCGGCAGCCAGTTAAAATGCAAGATTAAATTCAAAACAAAGCATTAGAAAGAATCCAGCCAGCTACATTTCCTATAAACATCAGAAATATGGCCATGCATAGTTTTTGCAAGAAATACCTTGCTTTTTCATTGTAAGCCAATTTACACGTGGCTGCTAGCCAGATAGCGTTGCACTTCTGTTGACATTTGATGAAAACGATTTTCCTGCCGAATGTGTTGAACCAATGCATTTTGTGTGAAGTAAAACTAGTTGTACGCCCCTAATCCAAAGAACACCGGTTTCGTATTGAAAGTCGAGTTAAGTGAAACGCTGATTCTTTGTTCGTCCGCTTTTTGAAAATGCAGATTTCTAAAAACTAATGTGACCCCTGGATATACACATAAAAAAAAGCAGTGGGCCACCGCTGCTAAATTAATGTAGGGGAAACACTGCCGTTTGAGGTAGAAGTACTATAGTACCCAACTCTCTCTACTACAGCAGTTTGTGTTCAGACTTGCGCCTGTAGTTAATGTCCCGATGTAGTGATTCATAACTGCTGTACACATCCACTGAGATTAAAGGGGGCTAAATGAGGTAATGAGTGAATGAGGGATAAGGTAGTAATGGGTAATGATGATGATGACAGCGAGGCTCTGATTACATACTGATTAAGCCTAAAGCACCAACATCTCATGGTATCTACTCAGAGGGATATCTAAACACCATCACTCTACCTACAGTATTGTGTCAGAGAGACAGGGGAGGGTCCCAAATCATTTTACATCCTCTAGTCTACCTAAAATGTAGTTGATTTTTAGTAATGTACTCTTGTGTTTTGGTTGGAGCTAGGTGGTACTGTTGATGCTTGAGGGTGGTTAAGGGTACCAGTATGTAATGCCTCGAGTCTGACTGGAGTCTTGGTGTTGGTTTGTTGTAGATCCTTCTGCGTTGGGTGAGGTTGTGTGTGGCTCTTGCTGCCATGCACCATGATGACGTATTGGTATTTTGTTTTTGAAGCGCTTTGAGATTATGAAAGCGCTATAGAAATGTCATAAATTATTACCTCTGTCGGACTGTGGATCCTGCTGCGCGGGGGGCCACTGTCTTGCTGGGGGATCGGCTCCCTGCACCGACATTAGTTGCACTTGATGCTGGTCCAGGCTGAGGAAGAGACAGTTACTTTAAAAACACACAAAATACTAAGACTACAGAATAAAATAGAAATGGAACCATTGGATATGACCCACTTTGGATGTGGGGTTCTCTGAAATGATAATCACAAATAACTTCCTCTATTATTTATATATATATATATATATATTAAAAGGAGCTCACTAGCTACTACTAGAGGCCCTCTTTACCAGCGATGAGTACCCTAAAGCGCAATGAACAGCGTAATCAAATGTAATTTCTAAATGATCATGTCCTTGCAATGATTGTTTGTGATAGTCTGGCTGTCTTACATATAACAGAATAAAGATTCGCTGATTCGAAAAATAGCCACGTCTACAAATAGATCATGGATCATCATACTAACTAACTTTAGCTACCTTAGATGGCTTCTAAACCTGACAGTCACCTCGGCGGTAAAGAATGATTATAATATAAAACAGCAATGTTAAATAAGACTAATCTATAACATCATGCCTGCAATTGTACTAGGTTAGCTTGCTAACAGAGGCTAATTGAATGTCTCTGTTATGCCTAGCTAAATTGAATGAGAGCTAATCAGTTGGCTAAAGCCAAGTTAGAGGTGTACAATTATATAAATTATTTGGAAAAATTATAGAATTCTTACCATTTTAAGTTGTACTTTGGATTTCAACTAAAGAAGAAAACTTCAACTGTTCTTCGAACTGAAGTCCACGTCAAAAGGGCAGCAGTGATGTACACAAATCGCTGCAAATTCAGAAGGAATCCAAGAAAGATGACGCTTGTCTAAAAAGGACACGATTACAGAACGAAGGACCATTTTAGGTGCCCTATGTCAAGCCTGAACCAAGAAGCTCATAATTGACATCTAACGGATTCAATTTATTACAAATTGTAGATTAATATATAATCTCATGGTAAAAATTATTTATTTAAAAAAGTGTACTTTAATTTCTAATTTGTTTAATCTAATTTTGGAGTTTGAACGAAAGGCAAATGAAAAGTGTGCGTGCCGAGAGAGGTGACGTGTCTCATAGGAAGCGACGTGCTCCAGAGGGTGGCATCTGACGCTATTTTGGTTCAACACAGGGGGATTTTGCCGTTGTAAATTAATTGAACATTTGAGCCATCATGTCGATTAGTAGGCTCAGTTGCATATTAGTGTTCGTAAATTGACCACTGTTTCCTGGACACAAGTTGGACAGACTGCATTATCAAGGAGTGAAAGGTAAAGTTTATGACAGACAACGTCCACACTGAATTAGTAACGAATGCATACTAGCTGGTCTCTGATACTAGCTACTCTCAGGTTGATTGATATAAGCTCTATGTTCACTGTGTTTAGTGTAGCTGTCGGCTAGAGATATCTATTGACTTTTTCAACAACATCACGGTTAGCTGATGTTATGGAGCTTAGCCAATTCAACAGGAGAACGTTTTATGGGTTGTGGCATTGTAGACTAAACAATCCACCTCTCTGCCATGTCAATAATGTCCTCCATTCTGTAACGTTGTATTAAATGTATTAATACTGTCTGACCCTTCTGAACAAGCCCCATGTTGATGACGCACCTGTCAACCTGTCAGTGTCATCAGGCTTCTTTAAACATGTTGTCTGTCTACTCCAGGATGGTGCGGGTGGTGTTTCTCCACCCAGACCTGGGTATAGGTGGTGCAGAGAGGCTGGTGGTGGATGCAGCTGTAGCTCTACGCTCTCGCGGCTGCAGTGTTCAGATCTGGACGGCCCACCATGATCCCACACACTGCTTCTCAGAGACACTGGACCCAGACCTGAACGTGGT
This sequence comes from Oncorhynchus mykiss, assembly GCF_013265735.2. Classification (NCBI taxonomy): domain Eukaryota; kingdom Metazoa; phylum Chordata; class Actinopteri; order Salmoniformes; family Salmonidae; genus Oncorhynchus; species Oncorhynchus mykiss. Next base: position 5,956,257 of record NC_048567.1, on the reverse strand, counting down.
GGGTGTCTATAACAGTGTAATCTAATAACAGTGTTATAACACACACAAACACACTCGCACTGTTTTCCTATCTGACCCTGTTTGTCATCTCCAGGTGTGTGTGGGTGACTGGTTGCCCACCAGTGTGTTTGGGTACCTGCATGCCCTGTGTGCCTACCTCAGGATGATCTACGTAGCTCTCTACCTGGTCTTCCTCAGTGGAGTAGAGTATGACGTGGTCTTCTGTGATCAGGTTTGTGACACACCGTCAAATTTTATTTTTTCTCTTCACTTCAGCATAAATCAAATCAAATGTATTTATATAGCCCTTCTTACATCAGCTGATATCTCAAAGTGCTGTACAGAACCCCAGCCTAAAACCACAAACAGCAAGCAATGCAGGTGTAGAAGCACGGTGGCTAGGAAAAACTCCCTAGAAAGGCCAAAACCTAGGAAGAAACCTAGAGAGGAACCAGACTATGAGGGGTGGCCAGTCCTCTTCTGGCTGTGCCGGGTGGAGACTATAACAGAACATGGCCAAGATGTTTGAATGTTCATAAATTACCAGCATGGTCAAATAATAATAATCACAGTAGTTGTCGAGGGTGCAGCAAGTCAGCACCTCAGGAGTAAATGTCAGTTGGCTTTTCATAGCCGATCATTAAGAGTATCTCTAACGCTCCTGCTGTCTCTAGAGAGTTGAAAACAGCAGGTCTGGGACAGGTAGCACATCCAGTGAACAGGTCAGGGTTCCATAGCCACAGGCAGAAGAGTTGATACTGGAGCAACAGCACGGCCAGGTGGACTGGGGACAGCAAGGAGTCATCATGCCAGGTAGTCCTGAGGCATGTTCCTAGGGCTTAGGTCCTCCGAGAGAGAGAAAGAAAGAGAGAATTAGAGAGAGCATACTTAAATTCACACAGGACACCGTATAAGACAGGAGAAGTACTCCAGATATAACAAACTGACCCTAGCCCCCCGACACACAAACTACTACAGCATAAATACTGGAGGCTGAGACAGGAGGGGTCAGGAGACACTGTGGCCCCATCCGATGATACCCCCGGACAGGGCCAAACAGGAAGGATATAACCCCACCCACTTTGCCAAAGCACAGCCCTCTGACCACTAGAGGATATCTTCAACCACCAACTTACCATCCTGAGACAAGGCCGATTATAGCCCACACAGATCTCCGCCACGGCACAACCCAAGGGGGGCGCCAACCCAGACAGGAAGATCACGTCAGTGACGCACCCCTCCTAGGGACGGCATGAAAGAGCCCCAGTAAGCCAGTGACTCAGCCTCTGTAAAAGGGTTAGAGGCAGAGAATCCCAGTGGAGAGAGGGGAACCGGCCAGGCAGAGACAGCAAGGGCGGTTCGTTGCTCCAGAGCCTTTTCGTTCACCTTCACACTCCTGGGCAAGACTACACTCAATCATATGACCCACTGAAGAGATGAGTCTTCAGTAAAGACTTAAAAGTTGAGACCGAGTCTGCATCTCTCACATGGGTAGGCAGACCATTCCATAAAAAGTGAGCTCTATAGGAGAAAGCCCTGCCTCCAGCTGTTTGCTTAGAAATTCTAGGGACAATTAGGAGGCCTGCGTCTTGTGACCGTAGCGTACGTGTAGGTATGTACGGCAGGACCAAATCGGAAAGATGGGTATGAGCAAGCCCATGTAATGCTTTCTATGTTAGCAGTAAAACCTTGAAATCAGCCCTTGCCTTGACAGGAAGCCAGTGTAGGGAGGCTAGCACTGGAGTAATATGATCCATTTTTTGGGTTCTAGTCAGTGCTAAATACGGCTGCTAGAATCCTAACTGAAGTTTATTTAGTGCTTTATCCGGGTAGCCAGAAAGTAGAGCATTGCAGTAGTTTAACCTAGAAGTAACAAAAGCATGGATTAATTTTTCTGCATCATTTTTGACAGAAAGTTTCTGATTTTTGCAATGTTACGTAGATGGAAAAAAGCTGTCCTTGAAACAGTCTTGATATGTTCTTCAAAAGAGAGATCAGGGTCCAGAGTAACGCCGAGGTCCTTCACAGTTTTATTTGAGATGACTATACAACCATCAAGATTAATTGTCAGATTCAACAGAAGATCTCTTTGTTTCTTGGGACCTAGAATAAGCATCTCTGTTTTGTCAGAGTTTTGTCAGAGTTTAAAAGTAGAAAGTTTGCAGCCATCCACTTCCTTATGTCTGAAACACAGGCTTCTAGCAAGGGCAATTTTGGGGCTTCACCATGTTTCATTGAAATGTACAGCTGTGTGTCATCCGCAAAGCAGTGAAAGTTAACATTATGTTTTTGAATGACATCCCCAAGAGGTACAATATATATATATATATAGTGAAAACAATAGTGGTCCGAAAACGGAACCTTGAGGAACACCGAAATGTACAGTTTATTTGTCAGAGGACAAACCATTCACAGAGACAAACTGATATATTTCCGACAGATAAGATCTAAACCATGCCAGAACTTGTCCGTGTAGACCAATTTGGGTTTCCAATCTCTCCAAAAGAAAGAATGTGGTGATCGATGGAATCAAAAGCAGCACTAAGGTCTAGGTTACCTTTTCATTTTGACTCTCACCTTCACACTTGTCTTTTTTTGCTTTCACTTTTTCTGTAGTTGTGATTGTAGTAGATACAACCCTACTCTCTCTCCTATTACAGGTGTCGGTGTGTATCCCAGTCCTGAGGTTGTCTCGTCAGAGGAAAAAGGTTCTGTTCTACTGTCATTTCCCAGACCAGCTCCTGACCCAGAGAGGCTCAGCTCTGAAAAAGCTCTACCGCGCCCCCATAGACAGACTGGAGGAACTCACCACGGGCATGGCTGATATGGTGAGAGTATAGAACCAGAGAAAGAAGGATTAGATTTTAAGAGTAGAAAATACCAACAGTTTCATTCATTTAATTTCAATGGAAACTAGTTTTGATTTTCCCAATTGAGCTCTCTCCTCTGACCTTGTTGATGAGATATCACTGACTGATCCTTCTTGTTTCTTGTCCCAGGTGCTGGTGAACAGTTGTTTCACCGCAGTGGTCTTTAGGGAGACCTTCCGTTCCCTGGATGGGGTCCAGACTGACGTCCTCTATCCCTCCCTCAACACACACAGCTTTGACAGCCCTCCTGAGGAGCAGCTAGAGCAGGGTCTGGGGGGCTTGATCCCTGAAGGTGTGTCCTGCCTCTTCCTGTCTCTGAACCGCTATGAGAGGAAGAAGAGCCTGGGTCTGGCCCTGGAGGGCCTCTCTTCCCTGAAGACCCGCCTCGCCACAGGGGACCAGGCAGGAATCCACCTGGTGGTGGCAGGGGGGTACGACGGCCGTGTTGCTGAGAATGTCCAGCACTACGCTGAGCTGAAGGAGCTAGCAGCACGGCTGGAATTGGAGGACTCTGTCACCTTCCTGCGCTCTCCCTCAGACAGCCAGAAGGTGGCGCTGTTGCGGGGCAGTGCATGCGTTCTCTACACGCCCAGCAGAGAGCACTTTGGGATAGTGCCAGTGGAGGCCATGTACTGCTGCTGTCCCGTCATTGCTGTGAGGTCTGGAGGGCCTCTGGAGAGTGTAGGTGACGGGGAGACGGGCTTCCTGTGTGAGCCCACGGCCGAGGCCTTCTCCCTGGCCATGGAGAAGCTGTTCAGAGACCCCCAGCTCCGCAGGGACATGGGCCAGGCCGGCAGGAGGCGGGTTCAGGAGAAGTTCTCCCTGGAGGCCTTCTCAGACCAGCTGCACGGGTACATCCTCAGGCTGACCCAGTGACACCTCTGCTGGAGCAGTAACTGGGCTGGGGTGCGTTAGCGGAGCAGCTTTCGGTAGAAGTCGCCCTTAGACACATCTAGATCATCTTACCTTCTCTCAATCCCTGCCTAAATCCTAACCAAAGAATGGAGAACTGACCTGAGATCAGCATCTCATTGGTGCATTTTCATCCTACTGCAACTATAGCCAGGTAGAGGTGGATGGGCTAGATGTGTAGGGATAAAATACAGTTACTGAGGACTGGAGGACAGACTGGGGAGGGGGTAATGTAGAGGTACGCTGACTGAGGAGGACTCTAGACAATTAGTCATTGTTCCTCCAGGAGGGGTTACTGAGGACTGGAGGACAGACTGGGGGGGGGGGTAATGTAGAGGTACGCTGACTGAGGAGGACTCTAGACAATTAGTCATTGTTCCTCCAGGAGGGGTTGCTGAGGGAATGAAGGGATGGAATCTCAGCTCCAATTAACAAAAGAGTAAGGACTTTACCCATACTGCCCCGGGGCCTCTCGTAACAATACCAGCACCGGCCCTTGGTTCCAGAAGTGTGTGTGTGAGGGGGTGACCAAGGGCTTAATGAACAAGAGCTACAAAACCACTAGGATGGATCTGTAGTGTGATAGACGTGCTGCTGTGTGTTTGCGCATGCCACCGAGCGCCATTAGCCAGTTGGCAGCCACAGATCGATAAGCAGGATGTTTGCCACTTCCTCTGCCCTTTCAGACCTTGGTTACTTTTCACAATGAGGGAATGTTTGGCCTGTACATTACTGTTGCTGTCGGTCTCTGGGTTATTAGGAGATGATGCTGTGTGTTGGTCATTATGTGTGTGTGTGTAGCATAGAAGGTCATGTTGTCTGCTGGTCAGTCTGTGTTACTAACCTCTAGAAGAGCTCTTATTGACATTCCTCAAGTCTTAATAAAACAGTCAGAGGACACATTTCTGGTTTACCAACTCTGCTTGTTTTGTTGTCAAGTTCTTTCTTTTTCTATTTTGTACCAGACTGTTGTGTATCAGGCAGGTGTCCAACACACGAACACACACTCCAAATCCAACTGTCATCTACCCACTGCAAATGCAATGCCACCGAGAGAGGAGTGGAAAAGTAGAGATATATGTTTGTGAATGTGTGTGTGTGTGTGTTCAGTCAATGTTTCAGTGAGCAGAGGAATTAGCAGGCGATGAGGAGGGCTGTTACCACGGGATTTAGAGACCGTGCTAGGAGGGGAAGATAAAGCAGCCCTCTGGAACCACCAGTGAGAGAACACACACACACTGGAGCCACGGGGAGAGGAGTGTGGGAGAGGGTGGGCTGAGGTGGTGGGAGACTGAGTGTGGTGAACGGATCTCCTCCCCCCCCCCCCCCCCCAATCACCACCTGGGCTCTCAGCAGCTCATAAACACAGTGATTTAAACTAGGAGACTATCAGGCTTCTGGACACACAGGAGGACTGTTCTTCTGTCTCCCCATCTGTCTGTTTCTCTGTCTGTATGACTGTCAGTCAGTCCCCCTCATCCCTTCCCACCTCCTCCTCTGAGCCCTGTGGTGGGGTAGTGTAATTCTGTTATTGAGACACCATGTGTCCTGAGCTGCAGTGATAACCACCGACCGGGAGCCACCGGCACTCAGGCTTAATTCATTAATGAGACCGCGGGGTTGGTTTTAAATAGGCTCTAATTCCACACACACAGACACCAGGAGAGATTGGGAAGTTGGTGGAGAGATGTATAGGTGTGTGTCTGTGTGTGTGTGTATGTGTGCTGGGTTTTTATCGATGTGAATGTGTGCTGGGGGGAGGGGGAGGTGAGATGTATCGGTGTGTGTGTGTTTATCTGTTTTGTTGGCAGTTTGGGAGCGTGTACCCTTATTATTACAACATTAAAGATGAACTCTGTTTTTTTAAACCAGCTCTCTGATTGGATGTTAATCATGCTTTCTGATTGGGTGTTAATCATGGGCTAAATGGAGATGAGGGAATAACAAACAAGTTAATCACTACAAGCCTTCACCTGGTCACAGACCGCTGGGCTAGAGCCCCGAGAGAACACACACACACATATACATCTCGCCATCACCTCCAACCCAGAGTGATGAGAAGTCATGAGGATTGCTCCAACTCAGAGAGGGATTGTGCACTTATCAAAAGTCAACTGAATTTGTCTATTGTCTAGGACAGTAGTTCCCAACCAGGGGTACTAGGACTTGGTCTATCCACAGGGGGTACTTGAAGACTCATGAGAACATAGGCTTACTGGTAAATTGCAAATGGGGGGCACTTCTGGGCTACTCCGGGCAGAGCTAAATTCAGTTGGTGGTACAGTAAGGTAAAGACGTTAGGAACCACTGGTCTAGGATGTTGGTAGTTCTGGTAACTCTGTCCTCCAAACGTCCCTTGTTGGGATGAGTAATGTCCTCGTCAGTGTAAAGGGTTAATGCAGAGAAGAGAGAACGCTGTAGGCCTGTAGAGTGTCATTGATAGATTGTTTAAACAAAGCAAATCTACATTGATATTCATGGGACGTCTTTCAGCGCTGTTTTACATGGAACACGTTAGCAAATTATGGATTTCAGATTTTACTGCTTCTATAAAGTATTCAAATATATTAGCATATACTGTACCTCGTAACTGTTAACTCTGCAGAGCCTTCGGAGTGATACACGCATAAACACACATGTGCACCTGCATGCACACACACACAAACTTTGTGTAAAAGTGATTTAGTCCAGTGACATAAAATAACCATCTCTGGGAGGTTTTAATAAAGCTATCAACAATGTCTGATAGTGGCGGGTTATAGATAGCCTCAATAAAACTCTATGTTTATGGCTCTGCAAGGAGAGACATTATAGGACTAACTCTACCCAGTCTACAGTAGGCTGTAGGGGCTGCTGCTCAAAAGATGGCGTAGACAGAGAGACACAGATCTAATACTGTATTGTAGAATAGGAGTTATCTTTACTGTGAATAGAACTGGTCATATTTATCTAGTCTTGAATCTTGATGTGTCCTGGGTGTCACACAGGCTGTCTCCCAGAGTGGCAGTCAGAACAGAGGAGAGAGGTCACAGGCTGTCTCCCAGAGTGGCAGGCAGAACAGAGGAGAGAGGTCACAGGCTGTCTCCCAGAGTGGCAGGCAGAACAGAGGAGAGAGGTCACAGGCTGTCTCCCAGAGTGGCAGGCAGAACAGAGGAGAGAGGTCACAGGCTGTCTCCCAGAGTGGCAGGCAGAACAGGGGAGAGAGGTCACAGGCTGTCTCCCAGAGTGGCAGGCAGAACAGGGGATGGAGGGTAGGGATGGAGGGTAGGAGGGTAGGGATGGAGGGAGGAGGGTAGGAGGGTGGAGGGTAGGGATGGAAGGTAGGGATGGAGGGAGGAGGGTAGGGATGGAGGGTAGGAGGGTAGGGATGGAGGGAGGAGGGTAGGAGGGTGGAGGGTAGGGATGGAAGGTAGGGATGGAGGGAGGAGGGTAGGGATGGAGGGTAGGAGGGTAGGGATGGAGGGTTGGGATGGAGGGAGGAGGGTAGGGATGGAGGGTAGGAGGGTAGGGATGGAGGGTTGGGATGGAGGGAGGAGGGTAGGGATGGAGGGTAGGAGGGTATTGATGGAGGGAGGAGGGTAGGGTTGGAGGTAGGAGGTTAGGGATGGAAGGAGGAGGTTAGGGATGGAGGGTAGGAGGGTAGGGATGGAGGGAGGAGGGTAGGGATGGAGGGTAGAAGGGTAGGGATGGAAGGTAGGGATGGAGGGAGGAGGGTAGGGATGGAGGGTAGGAGGGTAGGGATGGAGGGAGGAGGGTAGGGATGGAGGGTAGAAGGGTAGGGATGGAGGGAGTAGAGTATGGATTGAAGGTAGGGATGGAGGGAGCAGGGTAGGGATGGAGGGTAGAGATGGAGGGAGGAGGGTAGGGATGCAGGGTAGGGATGGAGGGAGGAGGGTAGGGATGGAGGGAGGAGGTTAGGGATGGAGGGTAGGAGGGTAGGGATGGAGGGAGGAGGGTAGGGATGGAGGGTAGAAGGGTAGGGATGGAGGGAGTAGAGTATGGATTGAAGGTAGGGATGGAGGGATCAGGGTAGGGATGGAGGGTAGAGATGGAGAGAGGAGGGTAGGAATAGAGGGTAGGGATGGAGGGAGGAGGGTAGGGATGGAGGGTAGGAATAGAGGGTAAGGATGGAGGGAGGAGGGTAGGGAGGGAGGGAGGAGGGTAGGGAGGGAGGGAGGGAGGAGGGTAGGGATGGAGGGAGGAGGGTAGGGATGGAGGGGGTAGGGATAGAGTGAGGGAGGAGGGTAGGGGTGGAGGGGGTAGGGATGAGGATGAGGAGGGTAGGGATGAGGAGTAGGAGTGTAGGGATGGAGGGGGTAGGGATGAGGAGAAGGAGGGTAAGGATGGAGGGGGTAGGGATGAGGAGGGGAAGGGATGGATGGGGTTAGGGATGGAGAGATGGAGGAGGGTAGGGAGGGAGGAGGGTAGGGATGGAGGGTAGGAGGGTAGGGATGGAGGGTAGGGGTGCAGGGTAGGGATGGAGGGTAGGAGGGTAGGGATGGAGGGAGGAGGGTAGGGATGGAGGGTAGGAGGGTAGGGATGGAAGGTTGGGATGGAGGGTAGGAGGGTAGGGATGGAAGGTTGGGATGGAGGGAGGAGGGTAGGGATGGAGGGGGTAGGGATGAGGAGGAGGAGGGGGGTAGGGATGGAGGGGGGTAGGGATGGAGCGGGGTAGGGATGAGGAGGAGGAGGGGGGTAGGGATGGAGGGGGGTAGGGATGGAGCGGGGTAGGGATGAGGAGGAGGAGGGGGGTAGGGATGGAGGGGGTAGGGATGAGGAGGAGGAGGGGGGTAGGGATGGAGCGGGGTAGGGATGAGGAGGAGGAGGGGGGTAGGGATGGAGGGGGGTAGGGATGAGGAGGAGGAGGGGGGTAGGGATGGAGGGGGGTAGGGATGGAGGAGGGTAGGGATGAGGAGGAGGAGGGGGGTAGGGATGGAGGGGGGTAGGGATGAGGAGGAGGAGGAGGGGGGTAGGGATGGAGGGGGGTAGGGATGAGGAGGAGGAGGGGGGTAGGGATGGAGAGGGGTAGGGATGGAGCGGGGTAGGGATGAGGAGGAGGAGAAGGGATGGATGGGGGTAGGGATGAGGAGGAGAAGGGGTGGATGGGGGTAGGGATGAGGAGGAGGAGGAGAAGGGATGGATGGGGTAGGGATGAGGAGGAGGAGGAGAAGGGATGGATGGGGGTAGGGATGAGGAGGAGAAGGGATGGATGGGGGTAGGGATGAGGAGGAGGAGGGGGGTAGGGATGGAGGGGGGTAGGGGTGGAGCGGGGTAGGGATGGAGGGGGGTAGGGATGGATGGGGGTAGGGATGGAGGGGGGTAGGGATGGAGGGGGGTAGGGATGGAGGGGGGTAGGGATGGAGGGGGGTAGGGATGGAGGGGGGTAGGGATGGATGGGGGTAGGGATGGAGGGGGGTAGGGATGGAGCGGGGTAGGGATGGATGGGGGTAGGGATGGAGCGGGGTAGGGATGGAGGGGGGTAGGGATGGAGGGGGGTAGGGATGGAGGGGGGTAGGCATGGAGCGGGCTGGGATGGAGGGGGGTAGGGATGGAGGGGGGTAGGGATGGAGGGGGGTAGGGATGGAGGGGGGTAGGGATGGAGGGGGGTAGGGATGAGGAGGAGGAGGAGAAGGGATGGATGGGGGTAGGGATGAGGAGGAGGAGGGGGGTAGGGATGGAGGGGGGTAGGGATGGAGGGGGGTAGGGATGGAGCGGGGTAGGGATGGATGGGGGTAGGGATGGATGGGGGTAGGGATGGAGGGGGGTAGGGATGGAGGGGGGTAGGGATGGAGGGGGGTAGGCATGGAGCGGGGTAGGGATGGAGGGGGGTAGGGATGGAGGGGGGTAGGGATGGAGGGGGGTAGGGATGAGGAGGAGGAGGAGAAGGGATGGATGGGGGTAGGGATGGAGGGGGGTAGGGATGAGGAGGAGGAGGAGAAGGGATGGATGGGGGTAGGGATGGAGCGGGGCAGGGATGGAGGGGGGTAGGGATGGAGCGGGGTAGGCATGGAGCGGGGTAGGGATGGAGGGGGGTAGGGATGAGGAGGAGGAGGAGAAGGGATGGATGGGGGTAGGGATGAAGAGGACAAGAGAGGGAGGGTGGAGGGAGGGAGGGAGGAGAAGCGGTGGAGGAAGCTAACCTCAGTCTTCCTCTACCTCATGTGTCTGCATACACACCTACTAACCTCTCTGTGCTAAGCTCACACCCGATGCTTAGTTAAACACCCGGGGGGGGTTATTTGTGGAGACTTGCCTTGGGCATGGGTACTGGGGTGGGGTAGGGAGGGATGTGGTGCATGCGGGCGTCAAGGGAGGGGGTTGAGGCTGATTGGGGGAGCAGTGGGCCCAGCCTGGTACAGAGGGACCATCAGCACGCCAACCGTGATGCCAGCGAGCCCTCGTCTCAGCTGGAGAGAACAACCTCACATGATTACACACACCGGGGTGAACGTCAATCACTGTGTTTGTGTGTAGCACAAAGACAATGCATGTCTTCTTGTCTATATGTTTGCGTGCGTGTGTGTGTGGATATGTGTGTGTTAGCTGCAGAAAGAGAATGCCAGTCTGTTAGTCTGGTTTGTCAATGTGTTGAAGTCTGTGTTAAAGTTTCTGTGTGTGTTTATGTGTGTGTGTGTGTTAACTGCAGAAAGACAATGCCGTTTTTTAGTCTGGTTTGTCAATGTGTTGAAGTATGTGTGTGTGTTAGCCATTAGACAATGCCCTCCTCCTCAACATGAGATAGACTGTGTGTGTGTGTGTGTGTGTGTGTGTGTGTGTGTGTGTGTGTGTGTGTGTGCCCAGTGATGGCCTGTTAGATTGAGCTGTCAGTTGCCAGGCATCAGATGATGATTAATGTTCCACGCAAACAATACGAGGCTGGCAATGATCATAAATATGCTAATGGCCATTATCAATACACACACTACCCTGACGGGAGAGGGGGAGGGAGGTTACACTTTAATTCAGGTCACTGAGATAAATAGAGAAATGAATCCCCCCCACCCCCCCTCAACACAAACACACACTGTTGAAGCTGATTGAGTGGAGAGGATGGTGTGTCGTGTGTTATTTTGGGGTGGGGCGCTCACTGAAATGAAGAGGAGATGATTGGTGTCACATTAAGGATGCGTGTTTGTTTAGTGTGTGCATGTGTGTTTGCTGTGCGTGTGCAGAGTGTGTTTGTGTGTGGGTATAGGAGATGATTGGGGCGGTGTAAGGGATGTTTCTGCCAAGGCTCTGATTAAGACTCTACAGGTTCATTCAGCTATGATCACTGCTACATGGCAGAGAGATGCGGAGAGAGGGAAGAATGGAGTGAGGGAAAAGGACCAGGAGGGAGGGACAGACAGAGACTAGAAAGGACAGAAAACAGAGAGAGGGAGAGAGAGATAATGATGTTGTGGGCCACAGGTTATTATGTCTCAGGCTGTTCTAGTCCAGTAAGACTAACCTGACGACTTCTTACAAAGACTATCACTGACTGGTCAGTCTTGTCTCTTTTCGGTCTCTCTCTGGTCTCTCTGATCTATCTCTGGTCTCTCTTTCCGGTCTCTCTGTGGTCTCTCTCTGGTCTCTCTCTGGTCTCTCTCTCTGGTCTCCCTCTGGTCTTTCTCTGGTCTCTCTCTGGTCTCCCTCTGGTCTCTCTCTCTGTTCTCCCTCTGGTCTCTCTCTGGTCTCTCTCTGGTCTCCCTCTGGTCTCTCTCTTGTCTCTCTCTGGTCTCTCTCTCTGATCTCTCTCTGGTCTTTCTCTGGTCTCTCTCTTGTCTCTCTCTGGTCTCTCTCTCTTGTCTTTCTCTGGTCTCTCTCTGGTCTCCCTCTGGTCTCTTTCTGGTCTATCTCTGGTCTCTCTGGTCTCTCTCTGATTTATCTCTGGTCTCTCTGGTCCCAGGTCACTCTTAGATACACAGAGTCATTAGGCCTATACTAATTTAGCACATTATTTCTCCACCCACCTGTCTCCTCCTTTTCAGCTCTTTTCCCTCCCCCTTCTCTCTCTGTCTACTGCAGAGGGCTGTGGGGGGAGACTGGAGGTACCCATGGGTCTCTCTGACCTTCATCGTCCTTTAACACTCATACATACGCACATAAACTGTTGATGGAGAGTGTAATGTGTGTGTAGGGTGAGGGGCGGGGGTTGCTGATTAGGGCTAATGAGCTCACAGGGGACTGGGATAGAGGAGGACCAGCCAATCGCTCACTAAGGGAGTCAGTGTTGGGGAATAGTGAACTATATGTAGTTCAACTAGTAATTTAACTACATTTTGCAGTAGCTTGGTGGAAGTTGAAATAAAATAAAATCTTGGTTGTGTTTCAGTTAATTACTTTTTGTCATGTAGTGGTATAGCTAACTACTGCAACTTTGCAAAAAGAAACGAAAATATGGGTGAAGTAGGCAATCATTTCCTTTATTTTTCGGTGTCATAACTGCCTAATTCTCACATGAAACAGTGTTTTTGTGTTTAATAGGTTAAATTACATATTCTGTTAACATATGACCCCAAAGTGTAATGTTCTTGCAATTTCTAGTCGATGACATTCCAGATGTACATATGATCATTTGTCACAAAGTAGTTTGGATTTAGTGAACTACTTTTTCAAAGTAACTTTAGTTCAGGAAACTATATTTTTCTTAAGGGTAGCTCTAATGTAGCTTCACTTCTTGCAGTGTGAAGTAATTGGTATCTAGGTAAACTCTACTTTCAGAGTAGCTTCACCAACACTGGGAGCCACACTCCTCTCATTTCTGGGGACGCCTCACGTCCCAAATGTGTCAATCACAGGAGGTTGGTGGCAACTTAATTGGGGAGCATGGGCTCGTGGTAATGACTGGAGCAGAATTAATGGAAAGGTATAAAACATATTGTTTCTATGTGTTTGATGCCATTCCATTCTCTCAGTTCGGGCCATTATTATGAGCCGTCCTCCCCTCAGCAGCCTCCACTGGTGTGAATGTGTATGAATGTGTCCCGGGCACAGGGAAAGACGGTATGGAGGAGGTCTGCTCTCGGTCCTGGGGGAGGGAGGGAGGGTCACAGCTAGAGGGTTCCTCTCACAACCCTTCATGGTCCTTCAGCGCCCCACAGCCATTTAGCTCTACGCTCCACTCTGGGGTTGGTCATTAACCCTGGTCTGAGGTCAGGGCCTGGTCAATAAGGCTTAAGGTCAGTGGTTAGCGGTTTAACCGCAGTGGGACAAGGTTGTTGTTTGGTTGAGATGTAGAGTGCTGGTGTGATGGTCTGGTTAGCCAAGTGGAGATAACTCATATTAGAAGCCAGACACTGATCTGGAAGCCTGTGTGTTTCTGTAAGTGCGTCTCTGTTAGTGTGTGTTTGTATGTGTCTGCAGGTGTGTGTGTGTCTGCAGGTGTGTGTGTGTCATTAGAATGCATAGCGTCTCTCTGTCCGGCAGGCAGAGCCTTAGCCCCGTGCTCCAGAGTGGAGTTATAGATTAGTGTCCGTGGCTGGAGCAGGCAGGGGGCCGGGGGAGCCGCCATAGCCCAGGCTGGGGCAACGTAGACTGGGCACGGCTCACAGCTCATCAGCCTGTCTCTGGAGGGTGGAGAGCTTCACGCGGAGCAGAGCTGTGATTAACCACACTAATGACAGACCAGCTCCCAGCTCCCACTGCTGCCCAACACCATAATCACTGCTTCAGGGTGTGCATGTGTGTGTGTGTGTGTGTGTGTGTGTGTGTGTGTGTGTGTGTGTGTGTGTGTGTGTGTGTGTGTGTGTGTGTGTGTGTGTGTGTGTGTGTGTGTGTGTGTGTGTGTGTGTGTGTGTGTGTGCGTTGTATGTGCGTGCGTATGTGTGTGAAGTGGCTTGGCCATCATTCACAGATTGAGTCACTCTCACTAACTCTGCCTCTCTCTCTCCTTCTTTCTCTCTTTCTCTCTCCCCCCTCTCTCTCCCTCTCTCTCTCTCTCTCTCTCTCTCTCTCTCTCTCTCCCCCTCTCCTTCTGTCTCTCTCTCCTTCTTTCTCTCTTTCTCTCTCCCCCCTCTCTCTCTCCCTCTATCTCTGCTCTCTCTCTCTCTCGCTCTATCTCTGCTCTCTCTCTCTCTCTCTCTCTCTCTCTCCCTCCCACTCTCCTTCTTTCTCTCTCTCCCATTCCTAGTCCTCTCTCTTTCTCTGAAGGAGATTAGATCTGATCCAGGCCTTTAGAGCTCCTTCCTACTTAAGAAGCCAGAAGCCTGTGAGTGTGTGTGTGAGTGTGAGTGTGAGTGTGAGTGTGAGTGTGTGTGTGTGTGTGTGTGTGTGTGTGTGTGTGTGTGTGTGTGTGTGTGTGTGTGTGTGTGTGTGTCAGTGCTCTGGGACATTGAATTAATGGTAGAGGGACGGCAGGTAGCCTTGTGATTAGAGTGTTGGGCCAGTAACCGAAAGGTTGCTAGATCGAATCCCTGAGCTGACAAGGTACAAATCTGTCGTTCTGCCCCTGAACAGGCAGTTAACCCCCTGTTAGTAGGCCGTCATTGTACATAAGAATTTGTTCTTAACTGACTTGCCTAGTTAAATAAAGGTTAAATTAAAAATTAAAAACGTGATGGATGTCCTCTGTCCCTCTGCTGATAAGCCAATCCCCTCAGCCAAAGCTGGAGCACTACCCTCTCAGCCACATCCACACACAGCAAGACCAATCCTAGATGGTTCTATCTAGACCAATCCTAGATGGTTCTATCTAGACCAATCCTAGATGGTTCTATCTAGACCAATCTACATGGTTCTATCTAGACCAATCCTAGATGGTTCTGTCTAGACCAATCCTAGATGGTTCTGTCTAGACTAATCCTAGATGGTTCTGTCTAGACTAATCCTAGATGGTTCTGTCTAGACTAATCCTAGATGGTTCTATCTAGACCAATCCTAGATGGTTCTATCTAGACCAATCCTAGATGGTTCTGTCTAGACCAATCCTAGATGGTTCTGTCTAGACTAATCCTAGATGGTTCTGTCTAGACTAATCCTAGATGGTTCTATCTAGACCAATCCTAGATGGTTCTATCTAGACCAATCCTAGATGGTTCTAGACCAATCCTAGATGGTTCTATCTAGACCAATCCTAGATGGTTCTATCTAGACCAATCCTAGATGGTTCTGTCTAGACCAATCCTAGATGGTTCTATCGAGACCAATCCTAGGTGGTTCTATCTAGACCAATCCTAGATGGTTCTATCTAGACCAATCATAGAGGGTTCTATCTAGACCAATCCTAGATGGTTCTGTCTAGATCAATCCTAGATGGTTCTATCTAGACCAATCCTAGATGGTTCTATCTAGACCAATCCTAGATTGTTCTATCTAGACCAATCCTAGATGGTTCTATCTAGACCAATCCTAGATGGTTCTATCTAGACCAATCCTAGATTGTTCTGTCTAGACCAATCCTAGATTGGTCCACCCACACAGACAGCATCGTGAAAAAGGTGCAGCAGCGCCTCTTCAACCTCAAGAGGCTGAAGAAATTTGGCTTGTCACCAAAAGCACTCACAAACTTCTACAGATGCACAATCGAGAGCATCCTGTCGGGCTGTATCACCGCCTGGTACGGCAACTGCTCCGCCCTCAACCGTAAGGCTCTCCAGAGGGTAGTGAGGTCTGCACAACGCATCACCGGGGGCAAACTACCTGCCCTCCAGGACACCTACACCACCCGATGTCACAGGAAGGCCATAAAGATCATCAAGGACAACAACCACCCGAGCCACTGCCTGTTCACCCCACTATCATCCAGAAGGCGAGGTCAGTACAGGTGCATCAAAGCTGGGACCGAGAGACTGAAAAACTGCTTCTATCTCAAGGCCATCAGACTGTTAAACAGCCACCACTAACATTGAGTGACTGCTGCCAACACACTGACTCAACTCCAGCCACTTTAATAATGGGAATTGATGTAAAATATATCACTAGCCACTTTAAACTTTAAACAATGCTACCTAATATAATGTTTACATACCCTACATTATTCATCTCATATGTATACGTATATACTGTACTCTATATCATCTACTACATCCTTATGTAATACATGTATCACTAGCCACTTTAACTATGCCACTTTGTTTACATACTCATCTCATATGTATATACTGTACTCAATACCATCTACTGTATCTTGCCTATGCTGCTCTGTACCATCACTCATTCATATATCTTTATGTACATATTCTTTATCCCCTAACACTTGTGTCTATAAGGTAGTAGTTTTGGAATTGTTAGCTAGATTACTTGTTGGTTATTACTGCATTGTCGGAACTACAAGCACAAGCATTTTGCTACACTCGCATTAACATCTGCTAACCATGTGTATGTGACAAATAAAATTTGATTTGATTTAGATGGTTCTAGACCAATCCTAGATGGTTCTATCTAGACCAATCCTAGATGGTTCTACCTTAACTCTACCATTAATTCGATACAACAGTACCTTATCTCTACCATTAATTAAATACAACAGTACCTTATCTCTACCATTAATTAAATACAACAGGACCTTATCTCTACCATTAATTCAATACAACAGTACCTTATCTCTACCATTGATTCAATACAACAGTACCTTATCTCTACCATTAATTCAATACAACAGTACCTTATCTCTACCATTAATTCAATACAACAGTACCTTATCTCTACCATTAATTCAATACAACAGTACCTTATCTCTACCATTAATTCAATACAACAGTACCTTATCTCTACCATTAATTCAATACAACAGGACCTTATCTCTACCATTAATTCAATACAACAGGACCTTATCTCTACCATTAATTCAATACAATCATATGGTTTTAGATTCTGCTCCACCTCACTCTGTGATATCAAATCTAACCGTTTGTTTTGTTGTGCGTCAGCGTTCAGTTCTCTGTACTTGGTAATGGGTCCCCAGGGAAGCACAGATCATTTGAGGTCAGGTGGATCTGTGGGTGCAGAGTGACCACATTGCGGCCACATCACATCAATGCTGGAGCGATAGAGAGACTACAGCTGCCAACAGCAACAGCCTATTGATCCCTAACTAAAGGAATGTGTGTGTGTGTGTGTGTGTGTGTGTGTGTGTGTGTGTGTGTGTGTGTGTGTGTGTGTGTGTGTGTGTGTGTGTGTGTGTGTGTGTGTGTGTGTGTGTGTGTGTGTGTGTGTGTGTGTGTGTGTGTGTGTGCACCTGTGTAATGGCCCAGCCAGCTGTACTTACCCTCCTCTCTTGAGTGGAGTGATTCCTGACGGCTGCTAAATGACGTCTCGTGGCTGAAGACCCTACAGTTAGAGCACTGACCACAGAACATCACAGCGCTTTGTGTGTGAAGCAAGGAAGACCAGAAGGTAAGAGGGTAGGAGAGGACGAGAGAGAGAGAGGGGGGGGGGAGATAGATGGAGAGAGAGAGAGGGTAGGAGAGGACGAGAGAGAGAGAGGGGGGGATAGATGGAGAGAGAGAGAGGGTAGGAGAGGACGAGAGAGAGAGAGGGGGGAGATAGATGGAGAGAGAGAGAGGGTAGGAGAGGACGAGAGAGAGAGAGAGAGGGGGGGGTGAGATAGATGGAGAGAGAGAGAGGGTGAGAGAGATGGAGAGAGAGTGAGAGAGATGGAGACCAGATGTGAGTAGTCTGTCTGTGTTCAATAGGCCAGTATTCTCTGGAGACCAGTATTGATTGACAGCTCTGACTAAGCCATCCACATCACTGCTGATCCCTCTCAACATCCACATCTTACCGTGTGTGTGGGGAGATAGACCTGTACACACACAGACACAGGTATACTGACACAGATGCAGACACACAGTGCACACACAGACATACACACATAGATGCAGACACACACACACACACACACACACACACACACACACACACACAGTGGCAGTGTTTCTGAATTGGGCTGGCGGCTGTTGTTCTCTTGTCACTCACTCGTCTCTCAGACCCAGGAGACACACCGCTGACATTTAGCAGATTCTCTCCCTCCATCCATCCTCTCTCTCTCCCTGTGTGTGTGAGTGTCTAGGGTGTCTATGTGGTAATGAACGGGCCTTTGACTTTACTAAGATAAGTCAGGAGTCCCTCATTACCCACCATGCACTGCTCCCCCATGTAGAGTGGTAATTGAGAGGGAGAAAGGGAGAGAGAGAGATTGAGAGGGGGAAGGAAGAGAAACAGAGAGAGAGGAGAGACAGAGAGAGACAGAGAGAGAAGAGACAGACGAAAGAGAGAGAGGGAGAGAGAGAAGAGAGAAGAGAGAGAGAGACACAGAGAGAGAGAGAGAGAGAGAGAGAGAGAGAGAGAGAGAGAGAGAAGAGAGAGAAAGAGGGAGAGGGTGAGAAGAGAGAGAGAGAGAGATAATAATAGTTGGATAAACAGAGGATAATTGGGAGGATCGGGAGTGAGCGGAGCGATTGATCAGGGTCATTACAGAGCTCAGACAGAGAGAAGAGGGGTGAAAGGTCATCAGTGCAGCAAGGACACACACACACACACACTCACTAACACAAGCATACACACACGCACACACACACGCACACACGCACATGCACAAACGCACACACACACACACACACACACACACACACACACTGGATTTAGCAGCTGCAGAGACAGAGACAATTTGAACCTGTTCACGTGTTGCACTAGCAACACCTACAGGTGGGTTATGATTTTACCCCAGTCTTCCCCAGTCTCAGTCAGTCACTAGCAACACCTACAGGTGGGTTATGATTTTACCCCAGTCTTCCCCAGTCTCACTCAGTCACTAGCAACACCTACAGGTGGGTTATGATTTTACCCCAGTCTTCCCCAGTCTCACTCAGTCACTAGCAACACCTACAGGTGGGTTATGATTTTACCCCAGTCTTCCCCAGTCTCAGTCAGTCACTAGCAACACCTACAGGTGGGTTATGATTTTACCCCAGTCTTCCCCAGTCTCAGTCAGTCACTAGCAACACCTACAGGTGGGTTATGATTTTACCCCAGTCTTCCCCAGTCTCAGTCAGTCACTAGCAACACCTACAGGTGGGTTATGACTTTACCCCAGTCTTCCCCAGTCTCAGTCAGTCACTAGCAACACCTACAGGTGGGTTATGATTTTACCCCAGTCTTCCCCAGTCTCACTCAGTCACTAGCAACACCTACAGGTGGGTTATGATTTTACCCCAGTCTTCCCCAGTCTCAGTCGAGTCCCTCTCCGTCTGCCCAGCAAGAAATGTATGAAATGAAACAAAGTCTGTTATCATAAAGGTTGGTTTTCATATCTAATTATTCTGTTGGTTATTTCATTAACATAACAGTGTTGTACTTTAGCACACAATCATTGTGATTACTATGGCTAAACCAATTGCACAGTACCGACTGTGCCAGACATTAGAACAGTGGACCTATACTGCCATCTAGAGGCAGGGATAAGCACAACCAGTGAAGAAAGTGAGAATGTTGTGTGTGTGCCACTGTGCGGACAGCTGTTCAGGTAAAGACTCGTTCACACACAGACTGGTGTTGGTAAAGGAATCATGACAATTGAACATACTGTATGTCTCTGACGGGAATGTAAAATTTAAAAAACACTAACACCACCTCATTGAATCTGTAAACATGGGCACCCATATAGATATTATCCTGCCAAACTTGCCCTCCAAATTCACCTCTGTTGTTTTCAATCAGGATCTCAGCGATCACTGACTCATTGCCTGCATCCGCTATGGGTCCACGGTCAAACAGCCACCCCTCATCACTGTCAAAAGCTCCCTAAAACACTTCTGTGAGCAGGCCTTTCTAATCGACCTGGCCCGGGTATCCTGGAAGGATATTGACCTCATCCCGTCAGTAGAGGATGCCTGGTCGTTCTTTAAAAGCAACTGTTCAGGGAAGTCAGAAACCAATACACGCAGGCAGTCAGGAAAGCGAAGACTAGCTTTTTCAAACAGAAATTTGCACCCTGTAACTCCAAAACTTTTTGGGATGCTGTAAAGTCCATGGAGAATAAGAGCACCTCCTCCCAGCTGCCCACTGCATTGAGGCTAAGTAACACGGTCACCACCGATAAATCCACGATAATCGAGAAGTTCAATAAGCGTTTCTCTACGGCTGGCCATGCTTTCCACCTGGCTACCCCAACCCCGGCCAACAGCTCCACACACCCCACAGCTACTTGCCCAAGCCTCCCCAGCTTCTCCTTCACCCAAATCCAGATAGCAGATGTTCTGAAAGAGCTGCAAAATCTTGACCCGTACAAATCAGCTGGTCTAGACAATCTGGACCATCTCTTTCTAAAATTATCCGCCGCCATTGTTGCTACCCCTATTACCAGTCTGTTCAACCTCTCTTTCATATCGTCCGAGATCCCTAAAGATTGGAAAGCTGCCAAGGCCAAGGCTTTCGACTCTGTCAATCACCGTATTCTTATCGGCAGACTCAACAGCCTTGGTTTCTCTAATGACTGCCTCGCCTGGTTCACCAACTACTTCTCAGACAGAGTTCAGTGTGTCAAATCGGAGGGCCTGTTGTCCGTACCTCTGGCAGTCTCTATGGGGGTACCACAGGGTTCAATTCTCAGGCCGACTGTTTTCTCTGTATATATCAACGATGTCGCTCTTGCTGCGGGTGATTCCCTGATCCACCTCTACGCAGACGACACCATTCTGTATACATCTGGCCCTTCTTTGGACACTGTGCTAACTAACCTCCAAACGAGCTTCAATGCCATAAAACACTCCTTCCGTGGCCTCCAACTGCTCTTAAAAGCTAGTAAAACCAAATGCATGCTTTTCAACTGTTTGCTGCCCGCACCCACCCGCCCGACTAGCATCACTACTCTGGACGGCTCTGACTTAGAATATGTGGACAACTACAAATACCTGTGTGTCTGGTTAGACTGTAAACTCTCCTTCCAGACTCATATTAAACATCTCCAATCCAAAATTAAATCTAGAATCGGCTTCCTATTTCGCAACAAAGCCTCCTTCACTCACGTCGCCAAACATACCCTCGTAAAATTGACTATCCTACCAATCCTCGACTTTGGCGATGTCATTTACAAAATAGCTTCCAACACTCTACTCAGCAAACTGTATGCAGTCTATCACAGTGCCATCTGTTTTGTCACCAAAGCCCCTTATACCAACCACCATTGCGACCTATACGCTCTAGTCGACAGGCCCTCGCTACATATTCGTCGCCAGACCCACTGGCTCCAGGTCATCTATAAGTCTATGCTAGGTAAAGCTCCGCCTTATCTCAGCTCACTGGTCATGACAACAACACAAGTAACACGCGCTCCAGCAGGTATATCTCACTGGTCATCCCCAATGCCAACACCTCTTTTGGCCGCCTTTCTTTCCAGTTCTCTGCTGCCAATGACTGGAACGAATTGCAAACATCACTGAAGCTGGAGATTCATATTTCCCTCACTAACTTTTAACATCAGCTATCTGAGCAGCTAACTGATCGCTGCAGCTGTACATAGTCCATCTGTAAATAGCCCACCCAATCTACCTACCTCATCCCCATATTGTTTTTATTTACTTTTTTGCTCTTTTGTACACCAGTATCTCTACTTGCACATCATCATCTGCTCATCTATCACTCCAGTGTTAATTTGCTAAAATGTAATTACTTCGCCACTGTGGCCTGTTTATGGCCTTACCTCCTCACGCCATTTACACACACTGTATATAGACTTTTTTCTCCATTTTTTTGTTCTATTGTGTTATTGACTGTGCGCTTGTTTATTCCATGGGTAACTCTGTGTTGTTGTTTGTGTCGCACTGCTTTGCTTTATCTTGGCCAGGTCGCAGTTGTAAATGAGAACTTGTTCTCAGATAGCCTTCTTGGTTAAATAAAGGTGAAATAAAAAATATTTTGAAAAAAAATAATTGAAAATAATTGAAATGCGACTCTGTATGAGATGATGGGAGAACTGAACCTGTCACTGGGTTTGAGAGCTCTCTTTATCCCTACATGTTATATACACGTTCTATATTATACAGACCTCCTTAAACCTCCAAGGACGGGCTCTTAGTAGAGTGCTTGGTGTGGTTCCAGTAACATCAGTGGACATAGAACATGTACAAACTGTGGAGATGAAGAGAGATTTTCAACCCAATAACAGGTTCAGTTCTCCCACCGCCTCATACAGAGTCACATTTCAATGAGGTCAGCTCACCCACTGTTTCACTTTATCTGTCCTTGGTGTTGGTTTTTTTCTTCATTTGTTTCCGTCAGAGTCATATGTTCAATTGTCATTATTCCTTTACCAAGACCAGTGTGTATAGAGAAGGGGACTGAGTCCAGTAGACTACATTAGTTCTGAAGAGGTATTGTTTCAGAATGAGGGATGCTGGAGCTCTGCTGGTGTTGTTGTTCTGTCTGTCTGGGACATGGGCTCAGAGCCTGAGTGGAGGGGTTAGGGAGAATGACATCACTCTACAGGGTCACAGTGAACAGGGGGAGACCCTGGTTTCATCAGAGTCATACACCAACATTGGTGGAGTGTACAACCAACTACAGGTACTAATGACCATACATACTAAGGCTGCGTTTAGACAGGCAGTACAATTCTGATCTTTTTTCCAGTAATTGGTATTTTAACCCATCACATCAGATCTTTTGCAGAGCTGATCTGATTGGTCAAAAAAACAATTAGTTTAAAAATTGTTGATTGATGCGTTTATATTTTTGTGCCGTGTAGAACCATGTTTATGAGAGAAAGACATCTCCCTGCGTCTGTTCCGTACTGGTGTCTTCACAGCACCAGTGAGAGGAGTCTACTCAGATTCACCCCTTTTGATTACCACATATCGCAAACCCTGGGTGTGTGTCTATACAAGAATAGCCAGAGTTATATGGATACAGGAACATAATAATGATGAGGATAATACATACATATCTAATGCAATGTCTCTAGAGCTGGAGGATGGAGATGTGGTCTACATGAGTCTCCCCTCAGGCAGCGGGCTCTTTGATAATACTGATAACCCTAACACTTTCCAGGTCTTCCTGCTCTTCCCTTTGTGAGGGGAGCACCATGCATTCTGTAATGAATTCAGATGTCTGATGTGAGCTGCTCTGGGTTCCAATGTTCCTCTAACCAATAAATAAACAAGCATTAAAGACAAACAATTACAATTATTATCTTTGTATTGTTGACAAGAGAAGAAGAACCGGAGAGATTTGAGAATCACAATCCTTGTAAAGCCAGTTGTAACCACTGGTAAATTGTGTGGTTAAAACTGCTCTTTTCAGCAGTTTGGCCTTAGTCCTTGGGAGTTATCAATGCTGTCAACAATAACATGCAATGTAGATTCTATAATATTTTCACATCACACAAAGGAATAAGAAACCAACCTATCATAGCAGACATTTCTGCATAATAATTGTATAAATCCCTACATTACCTCATATTGCTATTCAATTGGCATCTGTGTTTACATAAACAGTGCTGAATGGGAATTTAAACTGTATATTGATAATGCAAAGTGTACATCGAGGTTTCCTATTGGACGCTGCAGCGATTGGCTCTATCGATGGACGTAATGGGCCATTAGGAGAGAGGAGAGGAGACGGGCGAAACCAACAACAGACACATTCATCCCTAAACTGGGATATCATTACATTATTTTAAGATGAAATCCAATCACTTGGATTATCATGGACGTCTCCGTTTCCCACAAGATTTAAGTGAATTGGCAAAACAGATCGGTTCAGTTACAAATCCCGCTAATTCCAGATTGGTTTAACCGAGGCTCATTCGTTTGACATGACTGGATCCCGCTCCTCTCGCGCCCATTCACACTACGGGAAATAGCCTACGACACACTGAACAACCGCGTTGAAAATATTCTGTAGTGATGCGATTGAGGTCCAGTGATTAGGCTCCGTAAAGAAATGCTGAAATACAACCAACAATGAGGATTCCGTCTCAGTTCTGTCTCCTTTAGACCGTTTTTACACTCCCTTTTTGGCCATGATTTTCCTGCGCAGCCTGCTACAGCTGACGGTGCTCCTGGTCCAGGGCAGTTGGCGGGGGGTAGCGCCGAGTCCCACGGATGAAGGCGCACTGCGGGCGAGCCACGGAGACCACGGAGAGCCGGGCCACAAGGAGCCCCATAAGGACTCATACAGTACGTTCGCCTCGGAGTTCCTGGAGTCTAGACATCTATCGGATGAGGGTGAGAAAGGGATACAGGATAGGCCATTTCTGAACGAGGCATTTAGCTTACTGTGGCCTTCATGGTCATCAAGGCTGTGTTTGTTTATGTGTAGGCCTTCTCTTGTTGGAAATCAGAGGGCGCATCTACATATCTGTGGTTGATACGTAATTCGTGGTTAATTGGCTATTTATGTGATGATGCGCAGGTTGACAGACCGAGCGTACAGTGTCTTACTTCCACTCGAGTCCACTCATGCATAGATCAGGACCCTGGCCAGCTACCCGCAGCTCCTCGCTCTGGCTCTCACTGGCCGGTCTGGAGATGGGCGAGCATTGGACAGTTCTTCACCACATTAAATGTTGTATATTATTAGAATTTATTTAGTATTTATTTTACTTTTAAAATAACATATTTCAAACTATCCCAATTTTGTTATGAAACGTGAAGGAACGTGCTTCTCTGAATGCACATTAGGCTGAAACCCACCAAATTACGAATATGGTAGAACTTCTAGAAGATGATTTTTGGGGAGGCAGGCCTAATGATTTTGTATGTGGTGTGTGTTCTCCAGGCTACCCCTTCCCCACCGCCCCTCCTGTGGATCCCTTCGCCAGGATCAAAGTCGTAGACTGTGGAGTCACCAAGGGCTGCATAAGGTCAGTGTGTGTGTATGTGTTTTGCTTGCTTGCAAGCATGTGTGTGTGTCAAGGGGTTTCTCTGTGTACTGTGGTCCCCCTCTGGCAGGTGTGGGTGCACATCACTCTGAAGAGGTTACATTTCCTCATTGTGTGTGTAGGTATGGGAAGCCGGGGTGTGATGCAGAGACGTGTGACTATTTCATGAGTTACCGGCGGATCGGGACAGACGTGGAGTATGAGATGAGTGCTGACACTGACGGCTGGGTGGCTGTAGGCTTCTCCTCAGACAAGAAGATGGTAAGGGACCGTATCTGTGTGTGTGCGGGCATAGGTGTGTGTGTGTGTGGGTGTGTGTGTGTGTGTGTGTGGGTGTATGAGCATGCGTGAGATCTATTCTTACACTCTAAATTTGCTTCCAACAATTGAGTGGGTAAACCTAATAACCAACATTACTGCAATGATGTTATTATGTTATTAGGTTATTATTTGATTAGGTTATTATGTTATTTGGTTTACCCATTCAATTGTTGGGAGCATATACAGAGCATTCAGAAAGTATTCAGACCCCTTGACTTTTTCCACATTTTATTACGTTACAGCCTTATTCTAAAATGGATTACATCATTTTTTCCTTCCTCAATCTACACACAATACCCCATAATGACAAAGCACATTTTTTGTTGTTGTTGCATATTTATAAAATAAAATAAACTGAAATATAACATTTAAATAAGTATTCAGACCCTTTACTCAGTACTTTGTTGAAGCACCTTTGGCAGTGATTACAGCCTCGAGTCTTATTGGGTATGACACTACAAGCTTGGCACACCTGTATTTGGGGAGTTTCTCCCATTCTTCTCTGCAAATCCTCTCAAGTTCTGTCAGGTTGGATGGGGAGCGTCGCTGCACAGCTATTTTCAGGTCTATCCAGAGATGTTTGATCGGGTTGAAGTCTGGGCTCTGGCTGGGCCACTCAAGGACATTCAGAGACTTGTCCCGAAGCCACTCCTGTGTTGTCTAGGCACTCTGGAGCTCTGTCAGAGTGACCATGGGGTTCTTGGTCACCTCCCTGACCAAGTCTCTTCTCCCCTAATTGCTCAGTTTGGCCAGGCGGCCAGCTTTAAGAAGAGTCATGGTGGTTCCAAACTTCTTCCATTTAAGAATGATGGAGGCCACTGTGTTCTTGGGGACCTTCAATGCTGTAGAAATGTTTTGGTACCCTTCCCCAGATCTGTGCCTTGACACAATCCTGTCTCGGAACTCTATGGACAATTCCGTCGACCTCGTGGCTTTGTGTTTGCTCTAACATGCCCTGTCCACTGTGGGACCTTATATAGACGGGTGACTGCCTTTCCAAATTATGTCCAATCAATTGAATTTACCACAGGTGGACTCCAATCAAGTTGTAGAAACATCTCAAGGATGATCAATGGAAACAGAATGCACCTGAGCTCAATTTCGAGTCTCATAGCAAAGGGTCTGAATACTTATGTAAATAAGGTATTTCTGATTTAAATGTTTAATAATTTTGCAAAAGAAATCTAGCAACGCCTGTTTTCACTTTGTCATTATGGGGTATTGTGATGTCATTATGGGGTATTGTGATGTCATTATGGGGTATTGTGATGTCATTATGGGGTATTGTGATGTCATTATGGGGTATTGTGTGTAGATTGATGAGGAAATGTTTTGTTTAATCCATTTTAGAATAAGGCTGTAATGTAACAAAATGTGGAAAAAGTCAAGGGGTCTGAATACTTTACGAATGCACTGTATAGAGTGTGGGACTTTCTTTCTTTTGATACAATCTACTCTTGGTTAGTCAACAGCACCTCTACAGACATTTTGGGGTCAGAGTCAGCTCAGGCTTTTACTACATCTGGTACACATGAAGTCTGCCATGAAAGACACATCACAAAAACAAGGCTGATTGGTCAACCTATCCTTCATGCTGATTGGTTCTCCTCACCCCCACCCCTCTCAGGGAGGAGATGACGTGATGGGCTGTGTCCATGACGATAATGGGCGTGTTCGTATCCATCACTTCTACAACGTGGGCCAGTGGGCTAAGGAGATCAAGAGGAATCCTGCCAGGGACGAAGAGGGTGTGTTTGACAACAACCGTGTGACCTGTCGCTTCAAACGGCCGCTCTACGTCCCGAGAGAGGAGACACTGGTGGATCTGCATCTCTCCTGGTTCTACCTGTTGGCCTGGGGGCCTGCTATACAAGGTCAGTCAAGGACTGGGTGTGTGTGTGGTATTGTGTGTGTGCAGAGAGTGGATGTGTGTGTTCATTAGTATGTACAGTCCATTCGTAAAGTATTCAGACCCCTTGACTTTTTCCACATTTTGTTACGTTACAGCCCTATTCTAAAATGGATTCCATTGTGTTTTTTCCTCCTCAATCTACACACAGTACTCCATCATCACAAAGCAAAAACAGCTTTTTAGACATTTTTGAAAATGTATTCAAAATAAAAAACAGATATCACATTTACATAAGTATTCAGACCCTTTACTCACTACTTTGTTGAAGCACCTTTGGCAGTGATTACAGCCTCGAGGCTTCTTGGGTATGATGCTACAAGCTTAGCACACCTATATTTGGGGAGTTTCTCCCATTGTTCTCTGCAGATCCTCTCAAGCTCTGCCAGGTTGGATGGGGAGCGTCGTTGCACAGCTATTTTCAGGTCTCTCCAGAGATGTTCGATTGAGTTCCCAAATCTGGGCTCTTTCCGAATGCACTTTACATGTAAATGATTTCCCTACCCTTTTTCTCTTACTCTCCTCCCCACTCTTCTCTTTCCTCCAGGTTCCATCACACGTCATGACAACGATGCTCCGCCAGTCTCTGATCACATGATCAGCATCTATAAATATGAGGACATCTTCATGCCGTCTACTGCCTACCAGACGTTCTCCTCACCCTTCTGTCTGCTGCTCATAGTAGCCCTCACCTTCTATCTGCTGATGGGCACCCCCTGAGAGAGAGGAGACGAGAGGAGATGAGATTAGAGGAGACGAGATGAGAGAAGATGAGAGAGGAGACAAAAGGAGAGAAGAGACAACCCATTAACCCAGAGAGAGGAGAGAAGAGAGGAGACGAGATGACAGAGGAGGAGAGAAGAGACGAGGAGAGACGAGATGAGGGGAGACAAGTGGAGAGATGAGAGGAGACGAGGAGAGAAGTGGAGAGATGAGAGGAGACGAGGAGAGAAGTAGAGAGAAGAGGAAAGAGACAGCAATAAGACTGAGAGTTCATTGTATTTCTGTCTGCCACACCCTCAATGCAGGGTGCTCTTTACACAGAATTACACTATAAATATATATGAATAAATATATACAGTAGGATACTATATATAATTTACATTGAGGACTCATCAGGAAGCTTGCAAATCATTCTGAAAATTGTACTGTGCTACCATAACAACATACACTAACCCATTAGTCAGAATATCTGAAATACTGTGTGTTTCTAGAGAACAGTAGCATAACCTTTAGTTTTGGCAAGGTATTTCATTTAGTGTATTTATGTTTACGACAGTAAGGTATCACACTCCTGACAACAAGTATTACTCCAACGCATGTGGTGAATCACAACTGGACCCTGAATATGTGAAGAACCTACAGACACGATACAAGGAGACATTACACACTGGGACAGACTACTGAGCCTGGAGAGAGACTTCACTTAGAGAGAACCGTCCAGATTGATGTGAGCCAAAGAAAGGCAGACGGGTCATAGTTTATTATCCTGCTGAAACATACTGCTTCTGTATGCAGCCATGCTTTACACAACACTCATTCTCCACAGGGAAATACAGTATTATTAGTAGTAGTATTATAGTATTTGTATACAGAAACTAAGACTAGGTGGTTGAACAGATGTTTTTTTGTTTGTTTCAGCCCAGTCTCACTGAGTAACACTGAACTCTCTACTGTATTCCACAATGCCATTTTACATGCTGATGATTAAGACAGGGTTCTCTTTTCTCTATGTGTGAGAGGGTCCATTTTCTTAGGACTGATTTATTCCACCACGTGCTTGGTCATGTTTCCTTTGTCTGTGGCGAGGTGTGTGTGTGTGTGTGATCACTGTTTGCTGATGATAGGGCAACTGACTGTATGATTGATGGTGCATGATTCCTTTGTAGATATGCAATAACACACCGATCAGCACTGAGGCTGTAGTGGACATGATGACAGCCAGGGACATGGGCTCTGTCTGACAGCTTGCCTTGGCCCTGCAGCATATGGCCTAACGCTGAAGGAATCTATGGCACAGAGTCCAGTTGTATTTGTACCGTTCACTGAACCGTTGTGTTCCATGGAAATGCTTCCTCACTGAAACAGTGTTTAGTGTCTAACATGCAAGTGTTTTTGTTATCAATAAAGCTGTGTTCAGTACACTCCAACATCTGGTTTTCATCCTTGTGGGTCATGTGATGGCTCTGTCAGCTGCATCATGTGCCCCTCTAGGCCACGTACATTTCATCTGCAATCTAATGAATTTACAATGAATTACACAACCATACAACAACTGTGTGGTTGTGTGGCTGACATATTTTTGGACAAGCAGCATATTCAAAATAATTCCAGATAATAGAGGATAGGGATAGACTACGGCTAACTAGGTAACCCTTCATTTTAAAAAGGCCCTTATTACAGTGTAATTACAGTGTAACAGGTATTGTCGTTAACTGTAACAGCTCATAGTTACAGTGTAACAGGTATTGTAGTTAACTGTAACAGCTCATAGTTACAGTGTAACAACATGTAACTGGTAGTAATTGAGGTCTGTAATTACAAAGGTGTAACAATGAATCCTTGTTGCCACGCTTGTTACAAAAGGGCAGGTTTCCACTAAATTCACCAATTGAGTGTTTTGTTTATTCTCAGCTGCATACAGTTCCAACTGTCACAAAGGTTGTGATCCCTCGTGGATGTGCTGGGTGTTGGAGAAATGATGCTCAATAGCCTGTAACCACTTACTCATGAATGTGCACTGTTGAAACTACATCCCCACTCAGTGTTGCTGCTAGCACTTGCCACTAAAATAAAGTGTTCAATCTGGGTTAATTCGGTCATCCCAGATGAGGAAAAACAAACTATTTGAAAGCATAGTACATGTAATGTACTAAGTACAATGTAATTACTAGTTGTTACACGGGATTTAGCTAGTTAAAATGAAGCGTATCTTGAGGGGTATTTAGTTGTAATTAATGTGTACTTATACAGTACACTACACATCCTGACAACCTGGCCCTCATTTTAAAGCTTCTGGAAGTTTCACTTAATTTCTGTACCTTATTGTGAAATGAAGTGAAACTTCCAGAAGCTTGAAGGCCAGGTTGTCAGGATGTGTACTGTATAAGTAAATACCCCTCAAGATACACTTCATTTTAACTAGCTAAATCCCGTGTAACAACTAGTAATTACATTGTACTTAGTACATTACATGTACTATGCTTTGAAGTAGTGTATTTTTCCACATCTGCGATACCACCCATATTAGATCCCAGCCAGTGAGGTTGACTTACTGATTTGTTACCAGCTCAACCAAGTCAACCCAGATTGAACACTTTATTTTAGCGGCAAGTGCTAGCAGCAACACTGAGTGGAGATGTAGTTTCAACAGTGCACGTTCATGAGTAAGTGATTAGAGGCTATTGAGCATCATCTCTACGACACCCAGCGCATCCACGAGGGACTATTGGTTGTTAAATACAATACTTGTTAAATAATAATACTTGTTACACATGTAATTACGCTCTAATATGGGCACTTAAAATGAAGTTTTAACTATACCTGTTTTGTAATGATTGTAATGATAGGCTATGCAAATATGTGATTACTTTGCATATTTCCTTCGTGACAGCACGGACATCCTGAATTCGTGGTGATCCTCCTGACAAAGGTCTGTTTATTCACGTTTCTGTGTGTAGTTCAACTGGGCATTCCAAAGAGTAGGCTACTAGCAGCAAACTAAGCAGCGAGCACAGCTCTGTGTGGCACCAGCCAGCTACAATACCCATCATACCTTGCGACGGTCACGTCACCAGTACGTCTAGTGTTGTGTTGTTCCTCATGTGTGATAGCGGTATCAAAGATCCTGGAAACGAACGCTTCTTCTTCCGTCTGTGGTGGAATTGGGTGGGATCCGCAGGAGGAACGCAGACCGAGGCGGATTCATTGAAGATGGCAGACGAGGAGGACTCGGGGCCGGAGGCAGAGCCGGCTCCTTCCTCTCCCGCGGAAACCCCTAGTTCCGCCCGGCCTCACTACGTCTCGTTCTCCGAGAGCGTCCAGCCAGCGGTGGGCATGATGAGCCAGCTACTCAGCCAGCCTTCCTCCCTCAAATTCGACAAGAACATCAAACAGGCCTTCTACAACACAGGAGCGATGATTTTCGTGGCTATCTGTTGTGGAGCGGCTGTGCTAGTCTTCTTTATCCTGGAAGCCTTTCTGAGACCACTGCTCTGGGCCGTTCTCTGCGGGACCTTCCTACACCCATTTAAACACTCCCTAGCCCGGCTGGGACGCTCCTGGCTCAACGGCCTGCAGGACACCGGGACGCCGATACTCCTGGGGACGCTGCTGGTCCCGGTGTGGTGTTTCAACCACGGGGTGGATTTCCTGGGGGGTCTGGTGCTGGAGAGGCTCACGATGCTGCTGGTGATCGGGGCAGGCGCGCCACTCATTTACTTCTTTTACCTGTTCTGGAGCGTCATTGGCATGCAGGTGATCATCGGGCACGTGTGTGGCGTCATCGGGAGCGCGCTGGACTGCTTCCACTATGTGTGGGTGAGTGACAGAGACACCACTGACGCTGAGGGAGGAAGGCCCCCACAACAATAAGAAAGGCTTTTCCAATACTGTAGCCTACAACAGGATGGGCAGGGGATAAGACTGTAATGCAGCCCTTACATGAATCAAGTACTCAGCTAACTACATTTAGATTTCTCTCTACTCCCTCATCATCGTCTCTGTCTCTCTCTCTCTCTACTTCCTCCCTCATCTTCTCTCTCTCTCTCTCTCTCTACTCCCTCCACCATCTTCTCTCTCGCTCTGCCCCCCCTCTCTCTTGCTCTACGCCCCCCCCCCATCTTCTATCTTCCTGTCTTCCTCTCTCTAGGTGATGACAGTGGTGTTGGGGTATGTGCTGGCTGTAGCCTGCAAATGGAGCCCCGGTACAGAGAGATACCTGAGGACTATGTCTGTACCTGTCTGGACCATACTACTCTTCTACCTGGGTGAGGAGAGGGGGAGAGAGGGAGAGAGAGGAGGAGCTATGTGAGTGAGAGCCATGCCTGGACCTGTCTGGACAGCATGTTCTATTCTTCTACCTGGATACAGACAGGGGAGTGGGAGAGGGAGAGGGAGTGGAGGTAACTTATGTTCCATCATAAGATAAGGAAGTGTATAAAGGTCAAGTGTGTGGCCGTGGTCTCAGGATATTTAGTCTTTAGTATTAATCGATAGCTGGTAGTGTGCTGGGAGAGAGGGAGGGGTGT
The DNA here is from genome assembly GCF_013265735.2 of Oncorhynchus mykiss. NCBI lineage: Eukaryota > Metazoa > Chordata > Actinopteri > Salmoniformes > Salmonidae > Oncorhynchus > Oncorhynchus mykiss. The sequence goes on along the minus strand of NC_048567.1, from coordinate 5,924,199 downwards.
TAACCTTCAGGCGGAAATGTTAAAAGATTCTGAGAGCTGAAGCACTGCTAGGACAGAGGTATTTACGGGGGGGGGGGGGGGGGGTGTAGTAGTACATTCTGATGAGAGCTGAAGCACTGCTAGGACAGAGGTATTTACATGGGGGGGCGGGGGGGGGGGTAGTACATTCTGATGAGAGCTGAAGCACTGCTAGGACAGAGGTATTTACAGGTGGGGGGGGGGTAGTACATTCTGATGTAGTTTCAAAAGGAGTCTACTGTTCATTAATCATCACATTGCCATACTCCCCTCCCACCATATACCTCCCCCTCTCCCCCATGCTTCTCTCTCTAGTGTCTCTGACTGGCTCGTGGAGAGTTCCTGTGTTTGTAATCATGGTCACGCTCCTCATCGTGGGCTCTCAAGAGAAACCACCTGTCCCTGGCAACTCGGGTGAGCTGTCAGGACAGGTGTTGTCGTTCGCTGCTAACACCATCTACATGGCCATCTCCTGCAGTAACCTCCACTTGGGCCCCGAGAGAGATACCAGCACCAGTAGTGTCTCCGCAGGTCAGATAACACACACACACACACACACACACACACACACACACACACGTAGGCGTTGTACTGCAGTAACTAACCATCAGCCACAAAAAGCTCTCTAAGTCATAATTCTATATTAATTCAGTAGATGTTGAAGGTTTGGACTGATTTAACGACCACTTTCCATCACGTTTTCAATCCAAATATACTTCATTGTCTTGACTGTCACAGTCACAACGGCTTAACACCTCTCATCTCTCCTCTCCTCACTCCTTCCTTTCCTCATCTCCCCCTCCTCTCTCTCTGTAGATGGGGTGGACTCTGTGGGCCCTGGCCCTTCCGGTCCCCCCTCTGTCTTCCCGTTCCCCCGTCAGGCCCGTCCTGAGCTGAGGGGTCTCTTCCAGAAGGAGAAGGGGTCCCAAAGAGCCAGTGATATCTACTTTGTCCTGCTGGCCTGGGCTTTTGTACTGGTCCAAGTCTGGCTCAATCTCTGGATGCTACAACTACTGCCTATCCCAGTGGCTGGTAATATCTGAAACACACACACACACACACACACACACACACACACACACACACACACACACACACACACAAATGCATAACAGTGTGTGTGTTTGTGTGTGTGTGTGTGTTGCAGTGTGGGTGTTGAAGAAGCTGGTGGTACATTTTGGTCTGAAGCGATTCGCTGAGAAGACTCTGTCGTCATGGTGGGTAGGACTGGAGAAGTTTGGCCGTGAGCGACAGGACGCCATCATGCCTGGACCAATCAAAGGACTCGTTCAGTTCCTGCTACGCGTTGACACCAAGGTAATGGCCCACCCCCCCGGCCAACCCCATAAGACAAACAGCCACCCTGCCACCTCCCTGAGACACACAGCCACCCTGCCAACCCCCCTGAGACACACAGCCACCCTGCCACCTCCCTGAGACACACAGCCACCCTGTATTTTTATAAACCACTTCCTGATCTATCTCTGGTCACCGCTGGAGGGTTCTGATGCATACAACACTGTAGACAAGATACAACACAATTGTTATCCACCGTGATTCTGATCAGCTAGCAGCAGGGTAGTGTCCTGTCTACCCTGGGGTAACGGTTCTGGACAGTTAAGGTAAGTGTTGAAGCTGGGTGAAGAGGCAGGAGCTGGTCTTCTCTATGATATATGAATGAGTTAATATTACTACTGAATGATCGCTCTACAGGTTAATATTACTACTGAATGATCTCCCTACAGGTTATATTACTACTGAATGATCTCCCTACAGGTTAATATTACTACTGAATGATCTCCCTACAGGTTATATTACTACTGAATGATCTCCCTACAGGTTAATATTACTACTGAATGATCTCCCTACAGGTTAATATTACTACTGAATGATCTCCCTACAGGTTAATATTACTACTGAATGATCTCCCTACAGGTTATATTACTACTGAATGATGTCACTTAATTGTTTTACCTCTTGTCTCACCCGCTCATCTCACCCCCCTCGTCTTACCCCCTTGTCTCACCCCCTCGTCTTACCCCCTTGTCTCACCCCCTCGTCTTACCCCCTTGTCTCACCCCCCTCCTCTCACTCCCTTGTCTAACCCCCCTCATCTTCACCTCTACACCTCATTGAGGAAAGAAGAAAAAATATTGCACTCTCGCTCTCTTTTTGTCTGCACCGTTTTGTTGTTTTTTTGTATTCTGCTCAAGCACACGTTGACACATCTGGTATCCAATCAGAACGGCATTCACTCCCTGCATCCAATCAGAAATACCCTGCAGCACTTCCTGTTTTCTAAAGCCCCCCTTTACTGCCTGTATCCAATCACAATCTGTGTTGTTTGTGCTTGGGAACCATGTGATGATTGCTTCACAGGTCTGTCAAATAATAATTTCCCCAATGTCTCTTTGTCTCCTCCTGAAGCTCTGGCATTGGCTTAACAAGCAGGTAATGTTCTGGAGGAGAGCTCTGCTGAGAGAGGGAGAGAGAGGGAGAGAGAGAGAGAGAGAGAGAGAGAGAGAGCATGAAAGTGTGTGTCTGATAATGTCAAAATGAGAATGAAAGAGAGAAGAAGAGGAAGATTGTGTATGAGTGTGAAATAGTCAGAGAACAAAAGAGAGAGAATGATAAAGGAAGGAAGAAAGAGAGTATGTGAAGCAGTGTGAGCGCCCTATAGTAGCTTGGAGTGACGCTGTAACCATCCCTCCATCCTGTCTCCGCCCCTCGCTGACCTCACTTCCTCCCTGCTTCCTGCTTCTGTTGTGGTGAAGCTACAGTGGGGCGAGCTCATTTATTGGCTCCTCAACCTTCCGTAGCTTCTCCTCTGTGATTTGATTGGCTGGTTGGCTTCTGAGCGTGTGTGAGGTGCATGGAGAGAAGAGACTGCTTTAGACCAAGCTGAGGGGAGTGCCGGGGGGGTTGGGTTGGGGGGGAAGGGCTGCCCCTACTATTACCAAGACAGGGTAGACGCCCCCTGCTATTCCCTAGTTCTGGAAATGAAGCGCTGTACCATGGCATTAGCAGACTTCCTAAAGAAAGATCTGGGTGGTGTCCTGGAGGTTACATGGGTTTGGGAGGGGTGGGACTGAGCTGGTACTGGGTTGGATTGAATTGAATTGGAGTCTGATCCATATTGGACAGGGGGGGACATCCATATAAATGACTATTCTGTAGTGAAGGCGTTAGATTAGCATCTTTAAAGGTAGACTCAGCCTCAAGCAGCACGACTGATATTGAGATGAGTGAGATACAAGACTTCGCTTTCACACAGTCACACAGTATCCGTGCATGTTCACAGGTTCGCTTCACACTGATAGAGCGTGCTAGCTACGGGACCAAAACAGAGGAGAAGTTGAGCCTCTCTCTCCAACGCTCTTAGTTGTTGTGGAAATTGATCAACTCGCTGGTTACTTTGTGCATCTACATCATATCGCTGAGTCTACCTTTAAAACAGCAGTTACATCAAACCAATTCTGATTCTGACTGGTCTTGAGCTGAGCTTTGCTGTAGTCTATATTTCTGTAGAGTCTATATTGTAGATTTTCTAGTTCTCTCAGCTTCTCGTTCTGTTATGTGTTGACTCAGGATGTGTTTCAATACTCTGAGGTTGCCACCATATTGCTTCATGTGCTGTCAGGTCAGTGGCCATGTTGTGTAATACCACTGGGACACTGTCTTACTAACATCTCACCGTCACCTCCAGCCTCCTGATGGTAACGTTCAGCATTCTTCCTCAGTGACCTCACACACTCCCAGGTCACTTAGGAAGGCGTCATAATGCTGTCATAAGGTATCATATGGTTGTTATAAGGCAGGGGACATAGAGAAACCTAAATACTGGGAAGTGACTGTCCTTCTCTGTGGCCCTTAGAGGAACTGCCTCTTAAAAGTTACAATAAAGACGTGTAAAGAGATTGCAGACAGAGCACACGTCTCACACACAGCCCTGGGGTTTAACATGCGTGCACTCATGCATGGTGTGTGATAGAGTGTGTCTGTGTACACAGGCTGTTCTCAGGATCCAAGATGGCGGCGGTAGGGTTTAGTTCAGACACAGAATGTCTGCCTTGGTCTCTGGTTTCCCAGGGGAGAAGGACACAGGTTTCTCCATGTGTCCAGTCACATCTGCGACAACTCCTAATGGCAGATACTGACTTATGTCTCTCTTTCACCTTTCCCTTTCTTTTATATCACTCTCTCTTTTCTCTCACTCTTTGTCTGTTCTCTCTCTCTCTCTCTCTCTCTCTCTCTCTCTCTCTCTCTCTGTAGATGGTCATATGGTTAGAGCGCTCCCTGGATAAACTCATCAGTATCTTCATCATCTTCCTGCTGGTGACAGGAACTCTGCTCATGGGTCTCCTGCTCACTGCTATGGTGCGGTACTGTGTGTTCCTCAGAGCTTACCATAGTTTGATTTCCTCCTCTTCCACTGTACATAGCTAATTGAGATATAGGCTATTTTCAGCATAACCTCACTCTCTCTCTCTCTCTCTCTCTCTCTCTGTAGGTTCATCATGAGAGTGTTCATATCATAGAGGTCACCAGTAACCTTATCAACGAGACTGTGTCCAGCCATCCAGAATGGGCCAAGTGAGACACACACACACACACACACACACACACACACACACACACACACACACCTTGTACACTTGGCTGTCCATCAATATTGATGATGACGTTACTCCCAATTGTCACAGAGGTGTGATTACTGTGTGGGGTTGTGGTTGTGCCAGTGGCTGTGCAGGCCAAAGCCAGACCTGCATGGTTTGCCACAGGAGGAGTGTGTTGCCCCTGCTGCTGGGGTTCATGTTGGATTCTCCTCTGTGATTATGTCCTGGATGTGTGTGACATCCAGGTGGAACACCAGGTATGTCGGTTGCTAGCCAGGTTCTCCAAATTAGAGATTGCCAAGGTACAGTATGTGACCATTGATGTTGACCATTGATGTGGAAGGTGAGCTCTTCTTGCTGGGTGGTGAGTTGTTGACCATTGATGTGGAAGGTGAGCTCTTCTTGCTGGGGGGTGAGTTGTTGATGTGGAAGGTGAGCTCTTCTTGCTGGGTGGTGAGTTGTTGACCATTGATGTGGAAGGTGAGCTCTTCTTGCTGGGGGGTGAGTTGTTGATGTGGAAGGTGAGCTCTTCTTGCTGGGTGGTGAGTTGTTGACCATTGATGTGGAAGGTGAGCTCTTCTTGCTGGGTGGGTGAGGTGTTGACCATTGATGTGGAAGGTGAGCTCTTCTTGCTGGGTGGGTGAGGTGTTGACCATTGATGTGGAAGGTGAGCTCTTCTTGCTGGGTGGGTGAGGTGTTGACCATTGATGTGGAAGGTGAGCTCTTCTTGCTGGGGGGTGAGTTGTTGATGTGGAAGGTGAGCTCTTCTTGCTGGGTGGATGAGGTGTTGACCATTGATGTGGAAGGTGAGCTCTTCTTGCTGGGGGGTGAGTTGTTGATGTGGAAGGTGAGCTCTTCTTGCTGGGTGGATGAGGTGTTGACCATTGATGTGGAAGGTGAGCTCTTCTTGCTAGGGGGTGAGTTGTTGATGTGGAGGGTGAGCTCTTCTTGCTGGGGGGTGAGTTGTTGATGTGGAAGGTGAGCTCTTCTTGCTGGGTGGATGAGGTGTTGACCATTGATGTGGAAGGTGAGCTCTTCTTGCTAGGGGGTGAGTTGTTGATGTGGAGGGTGAGCTCTTCTTGCTGGGGGGTGAGGTGTTGACCATTGATGTGGAAGGTGAGCTCTTCTTGCTGGGGGGTGAGTTGTTGATGTGGAAGGTGAGCTCTTCTTGCTGGGTGGATGAGGTGTTGACCATTGATGTGGAAGGTGAGCTCTTCTTGCTAGGGGGTGAGTTGTTGATGTGGAGGGTGAGCTCTTCTTGCTGGGGGGTGAGTTGTTGATGTGGAAGGTGAGCTCTTCTTGCTGGGTGGATGAGGTGTTGACCATTGATGTGGAAGGTGAGCTCTTCTTGCTGGGGGGTGAGTTGTTGATGTGGAGGGTGAGCTCTTCTTGCTGGGGGGTGAGTTGTTGATGTGGAAGGTGAGCTCTTCTTGCTGGGTGGGTGAGGTGTTGACCATTGATGTGGAAGGTGAGCTCTTCTTGCTGGGGGGTGAGTTGTTGATGTGGAGGGTGAGCTCTTCTTGCTGGGGGGTGAGTTGTTGATGTGGAAGGTGAGCTCTTCTTGCTGGGGGGTGAGTTTTGATGTGGAAGGTGAGCTCTTCTTGCTGGGGGGTGAGTTGTTGATGTGGAAGGTGAGCTCTTCTTGCTGGGGGGGTGAGTTGTTGACCATCGATGTGGAAAGTGAGCTCTTCTTGCTGGGGGGTGAGTTGTTGATGTGGGAGGTGAGCTCTTCTTGCTGGGGGGTGAGTTTTGATGTGGAAGGTGAGCTCTTCTTGCTGGGGGGTGAGTTTTGATGTGGAAGGTGAGCTATTCTTGCTGGGGGGTGAGTTTTGATGTGGAAGGTGAGCTCTTCTTGCTGGGGGGTGAGTTTTGATGTGGAAGGTGAGCTCTTCTTGCTGGGGGGGTGAGTTGTTGATGTGGAAGGTGAGCTCTTCTTGCTGGGGGGTGAGTTGTTGATGTGGAAGGTGAGCTCTTCTTGCTGGGGGGTGAGTTTTGATGTGGAAGGTGAGCTTTTCTTGCTAGGGGGTGAGTTGTTGATGTGGAAGGTGAGCTCTTCTTGCTGGGGGGGTGAGTTGTTGACCATCGATGTGGAAAGTGAGCTCTTCTTGCTGGGGGGTGAGTTGTTGATGTGGAAGGTGAGCTCTTCTTGCTGGGGGGTGAGTTTTGATGTGGAAGGTGAGCTCTTCTTGCTGGGGGGGTGAGTTGTTGATGTGGAAGGTGAGCTCTTCTTGCTGGGGGGTGAGTTGTTGATGTGGAAGATGAGCTCTTCTTGCTGGGGGGCGAGTTTTGATGTGGAAGGTGAGCTTTTCTTGCTGGGGGGTGAGTTGTTGATGTGGAAGGTGAGCTCTTCTTGCTGGGGGGTGAGTTGTTGATGTGGAAGGAGGGCTCTTCTTGCTGGGGGGTGAGTTGTTGATGTGGAAGATGAGCTCTTCTTGCTGGGGGGTGAGTTTTGATGTGGAAGGTGAGCTCTTCTTGCTGGGGGGTGAGTTGTTGATGTGGAAGGAGGGCTCTTCTTGCTGGGGGGTGAGTTGTTGATGTGGAAGGTGAGCTCTTCTTGCTGGGGGGGTGAGTTGTTGATCTGGAAGGTGAGCTCTTCTTGCTGGGGGGGTGAGTTTTGATGTGGAAGGCAGTGTTTTCCATTAGCATCGGCAGTCAGCTAATCAGCCGCGGAGTGGTGGCGCATAGTAGGCTATTTACTTAGGTAGCCACGTGGAGTGGTGGTGCATAGTAGGCTATTTACTTAGGCAACCACGTGGAGTGGTGGTGCATAGTAGGCTATTTACTTAGGTAGCCACGCGGAGTGGTGGCGCATAGTAGGCTATTTACTTAGGTAGCCACGTGGAGTGGTGGTGCATAGTAGGCTATTTACTTAGGTAGCCACGTGGAGTGGTGGTGCATAGTAGGCTATTTACTTAGCCAGCCACGCGGAGTGGTGGTGCATAGTAGGCTATTTACTTAGCCAGCCACGCGGAGTGGTGGTGCATAGTAGGCTATTTACTTAGGTAGCCACGCGGAGTGGTGGTGCATAGTAGGCTATTTACTTAGCCAGCCACGCGGAGTGGTGGTGCATAGTAGGCTATTTACTTAGCCAGCCACGCGGAGTGGTGGTGCATAGTAGGCTATTTACTTAGCCAGCCACGCGGAGTGGTGGTGCATAGTAGGCTATTTACTTAGCCAGCCACGCGGAGTGGCGGCGCATAGTAGGCTATTTACTTAGGTAGCCACGTGGAGTGGTGGTGCATAGTAGGCTATTTACTTAGGTAGCCACGTGGAGTGGTGGTGCATAGTAGGCTATTTACTTAGGTAGCCACGTGGAGTGGTGGTGCATAGTAGGCTATTTACTTAGGCAACCACGTGGAGTGGTGGTGCATAGTAGGCTATTTACTTAGGTAGCCACGTGGAGTGGTGGTGCATAGTAGGCTATTTACTTAGCCAGCCACGCGGAGTGGTGGTGCATAGTAGGCTATTTACTTAGGTAGCCACGTGGAGTGGTAGGCTATTTACTTAGGTAGCCACGTGGAGTGGTGGTGCATAGTAGGCTATTTACTTAGCCAGCCACGCGGAGTGGTGGTGCATAGTAGGCTATTTACTTAGGTAGCCACGTGGAGTGGTGGTGCATAGTAGGCTATTTACTTAGCCAGCCACGCGGAGTGGCGGCGCATAGTAGGCTATTTACTTAGGTAGCCACGCGGAGTGGTAGGCTATTTACTTAGGTAGCCACGTGGAGTGGTGGTGCATAGTAGGCTATTTACTTAGGTAGCTACACGGAGTGGTGGTGCATAGTAGGCTATTTACTTAGCCAGCCACTCGGAGTGGTGGTGCATAGTAGGCTATTTACTTAGCCAGCCACGTGGAGTGGTGGTGCATAGTAGGCTATTTACTTAGCCAGCCACGCGGAGTGGCGGCGCATAGTAGGCTATTTACTTAGGTAGCCACGCGGAGTGGTAGGCTATTTACTTAGGTAGCCACGTGGAGTGGTGGTGCATAGTAGGCTATTTACTTAGGTAGCCACGCGGAGTGGTAGGCTATTTACTTAGGTAGCCACGTGGAGTGGTGGTGCATAGTAGGCTATTTACTTAGGTAGCCGATAGTGGGCGCTAGATCTGCACGACTGTCTGATTGATTTGCATTCCCAGTAATACATACACTGGTTTCCCCCGTGGACTGGCTCGCACATAAAACGTCCTTCATTCAGCCTGAAAAGTTGTCATTTCCCTCCTTCACTATCTTTAATAGTCTTAATAAACCCAATTTTTTCCATCACCATTGGCTGAACGCGCTGTGCAACATCGCTGGCTACTTTTTCTATTTGGCAGGGTACTATGTACTTGTGGAAAACACTGGGAAAGGTGGGCTGTTCTTGCTGGGGGGTGAGTTGTTGACCATTAATGTGGAAAGTGAGCTCTTCTTGCTGGGGGGTGCGTTGTTGACCAATGATGTGGAAGGTGGGCTCTTCTTGATATATGGTGAGTTGTTGACCAATGATGTGTGTCTTGCTGAGACTGCCGGAGTTGTAGACGGAGGAGACAGGCTCAGTGAATGCTACATGGATTCTGGTGAGTGGGAGAGGACATATTGCTGTGTAAAGATGTGTTGAGTTGAGGTCTTGCTGGTGGCTTGGAGGCACTGGAGGTTGAATAGATTGTCATCCAGCCAGAACTGCTTTATTTACCCAACATTCATCTCTTCATGGTACAGACGGCTCAAAGGCACTCAGCTCTGACAGAGCGGTGGAATGGGCCTGGGTGTTAACTAGGTGAGCAGTGGACTGGGCCTGGGGGTTAACTAGGTGAGCAGTGGACTGGGCCTGGGGGTTAACTAGGTGAGCAGTGGACTGGGCCTGGGGGTTAACTAGGTGAGCAGTGGAATGGGCCTGGGGGTTAACTAGGTGAGCAGTGGACTGGGCCTGGGGGTTAACTAGGTGAGCAGTGGACTGGGCCTGGGGGTTAACTAGGTGAGCAGTGGACTGGGCCTGGGGGTTAACTAGGTGAGCAGTGGACTGGGCCTCTCATAGACATCACACCACCCTGTGGTGATAACCCCCTGCCCCTCATAGACATCACACCAGCCTGTGGTGATAACCCCCTGCCCCTCATAGACATCACACCACCCTGTGGTGATAACCCCCTGGCTCCTCATAGACATCACACCACCCTGTGGTGATAACCCCCTGGCTCCTCATAGACATCACACCACTCTGTGGTGATAACCCCCTGGCTCCTCATAGACATCACACCACCCTGTGGTGATAACCCCCTGGCTCCTCATAGACATCACACCACCCTGTGGTGATAACCCCCTGGCTCCTCATAGACATCACACCACCCTGTGGTGATAACCCCCTGGCTCCTCATAGACATCACACCACCCTGTGGTGATAACCCCCTGGCTCCTCATAGACATCACACCACCCTGTGGTGATAACCCCCTGGCTCCTCATAGACATCACACCACCCTGTGGTGATAACCCCCTGGCTCCTCATAGACATCACACCACCCTGTGGTGATAACCCCCTGGCTCCTCATAGACATCACACCACCCTGTGGTGATAACCACCTGGCTCCTCATAGACATCACACCACCCTGTGGTGATAACCCCCTGGCTCCTCAAAGACATCACACCACCCTGTGGTGATAACCCCCTGGGCCTCATAGACATCACACCACCCTGTGGTGATAACCCCCTGCTCCTCATAGACATCACACCACCCTGTGGTGATAACCCCCTGCTCCTCATAGACATCACACCACCCTGTGGTGATAACCACCTGGCTCCTCATAGACATCACACCACCCTGTGGTGATAACCCCCTGGCTCCTCATAGACATCACACCACCCTGTGGTGATAACCCCCTGGCTCCTCATAGACATCACACCACCCTGTGGTGATAACCCCCTGGCTTCTCATAGACATCACACCACCCTGTGGTGATAACCCCCTGGCTTCTCATAGACATCACACCACCCTGTGGTGATAACCCCCTGGCTCCTCATAGACATCACACCACCCTGTGGTGATAACCCCCTGGCTTCTCATAGACATCACACCACCCTGTGGTGATAACCCCCTGCTCCTCATAGACATCACACCACCCTGTGGTGATAACCCCCTGCTCCTCATAGACATCACACCACCCTGTGGTGATAACCCCCTGGCTCCTCATAGACATCACACCACCCTGTGGTGATAACCCCCTGGCTCCTCATAGACATCACACCACCCTGTAGTGATAACCCCCTGGCTCCTCATAGACATCACACCACCCTGTGGTGATAACCCCCTGGCTCCTCATAGACATCACACCACCCTGTGGTGATAACCCCCTGGCTCCTCATAGACATCACACCACCCTGTAGTGATAACCCCCTGGCTCCTCATAGACATCACACCACCCTGTGGTGATAACCCCCTGGCTTCTCATAGACATCACTCAACAGCTGAACAGGGTGCTTTATTGGTTAATCAGTCCCTGACTCTTTCTCTCTCCTCCAGTTGGCTCCCTGAGGCACAGGTCATCCAGAAAGCTATGAACTCAGCTGCCACTAACGTCTACCAGCACGGTCGAGAATGGATAACATTCAAGGTAAGAGAGACAACAGGAGAGAGATGGAAAGAGAGGGAGGGGGGTGGAGACACACTGGTAAAATCACTGATTGTGTGTGTGTGGTGTGTGTGTAGCTCCATAAGATGCTTGGTGAAAAGGGGAACCACACAGCTGTCATAGAGAAGCAGGTTCTGGAACTGTGGGATAGACTGTACCACTCCTGGTTTGTCAAGGTAACGCAGGGGGGTGGCCTGGTCCATCAGACCATAGTATAGGGGGGTTCACATGGTCACATCTTCATGTTTGGCTTGAGAATATACAGACTGAAACACTGATTACCCCTTATAAACACAGACCAGAACTACACTATACATTCATGTATGTCTCACTCTTCCAACACCGTCTGCGTGTGTGTGTGCGTGTGTGTGTGTGTGTCTGTGTGCTTACGTGTATGTCTGTGTGTGTGTCTGTGTGCTTACGTGTGTGTCTGTGTGTGTGTCTGTGTGCTTACGTGTATGTCTGTGTGTGTGTGTCTGTGTGTGTGTGTGTGTGCGCGTGCGTGTGTGTGTGTCTGTGTGGTTACATGTATGTTTGTGTGTGTGTCTGTGTGCTTACGTGTATGTCTGTGTGCTTGTGTGTGTGTCTGTGTGTGTGTCTGTGTGCTTACGTGTATGTCTGTGTGCTTGTGTGTGTGTCTGTGTGTGTGTCTGTGTGCTTACGTGTATGTTTGTGTGTGTGTCTGTGTGCTTACGTGTATGTCTGTATGGTGTTTCTGTCTCAGAATGTAACCCATACAGGAGGGCGTAACCGTAGTGGTGGTCAGAAGCTTGTCCAGAGACAGAACAGCTGGCTGGGAGAGATCTTAGACTGGCAGGACATCGCCTCCTTCGCTCAGGAGAACATAGAAACACTGCTCTCTGTGAGTACACGTGTGTGTGTGTGTGTGTGTGTGTGTGAGTACACTTGTGTGTGTGTGTGTGTGTCTGTGTCTGTGTGTGTGTGTCTGTGTGTGTGTGTGTAACGTGTGTGTGTGTCTGTGTGTGTGTGTAACGTGTGTGTAACGTGTGTGTGTGTGTGTAACGTGTGTGTGTGTAACGTGTGTGTGTGTGTGTGTGTGTGTGTATAACGTGTGTATCCTCTGCTATAGATAGTGGAGTCTCTGTGGGTGGTGATGAGTCGGAACGTTGGGCTGCTGATCTCCACAACGACCACACTCCTCACTGTCCTCTTCCACAGCGGCACAGCTCTACTCAACTTCGCCCTCAGCCTGGTAACACACACACACACACACACACACACACACACACACACACACACACACACACACACACACACACATAGCTCTCTCTGTGTGCCTCCTCCTTCATACCTTAATATTTACACTGTTGAGTGTGTGTCCGTGTGTGTGTGTGTCGTTTTGTGTGTGTGTGTGTAGGTGATATTCCTGACGACGTTGTTCTACCTGCTGAGTTCCAGTGGAGAGTACTACGAGCCTGTCAAATGGGTGATCAGCCTCACTCCTCTGTCCCAGCCCGGACCATCCTCTAACATCATAGGACAGTCTGTAGAGGAGGCTATCAGGTACACACACACAGCACACACATAAACACACACACACGCACGGTCTTGTACAGCTAACCTTGTGGGGACACACAATTCAGTCCCATTCTAAATCCTATTTTCCCTAACCCCTAACCCGTACACTTACCCTAACCCATACACTTACACTAACCGTAACTGTAACCCTCAAATTAAACCAAAAACCTAACCTGAACGCTAAACCTAACCCTAGCTCCTAAACCTAGCTCTTAAACCTAACCCTAGCTCCTAAACCTAACCCTAGCTCTTAAACCTAACCCTAGCTCCTAACCCTAGCTCCTAAACCTAAACCTAGCTCCTAAACCTAACCCTAGCTCCAAAACCTAACCCTAGCTCTTAAACCTAACCCTAGCTCTTAAACCTAAACTTAACCCTAGCTCCTAAACCTAACCCTAGCTCTTAAACCTAACCCTAGCTCCTAAACCTAACCCTAGCTCTTAAACCTAACCCTAGCTCCTAAACCTAACCTTAGCTCCTAAACCTAACCTTAGCTCCTAAACCTAACCTTAGCTCCTAAACCTAACCCTAGCTCCTAAACCTAACCCTAGCTCCTAAACCTAACCCTAGCTCCTAAACCTAACCTTAGCTCCTAAACCTAACCTTAGCTCCTAAACCTAACCTTAGCTCCTAAACCTAACCTTAGCTCCTAAACCTAAACTTCTGGTCCCCACAAGAATATTTAAACACGTCCACACACACACTTCACACATTTTACATGTTAAAACATATGTTTGTTTAATTGTGTGTGTTTTAGAGGGGTGTTTGATGCCTCTCTGAAGATGGCAGGGTTCTATGGTCTCTACACCTGGCTGACACACACCATCTTCGGCATCCACATCGTCTTCATCCCCTCTGGTGAGTGTGTTCAAAACTGACTGATCAAATAGAACATCTTAACTTGCTGATGTTTGACTGACTAGACTGGAGACGAGGAAAACCCTCCTTGTGTCCAAACTATTAGATGAATAACTTGTATAACAGGACTGTTCTATTCTGTTCTATTATAACAGGACTGTTCTATTCCAGTCTTCTGTCTTACTATTGTCAAACATGTTCCATGTGTCCTCTTCCCTCGCCCCCTTCAGCCCTGGCAGCTATCCTGGGTGCAGTGCCATTCCTGGGGACGTACTGGGCCGCGCTGCCCGCTGTGTGTGACCTGTGGCTGGCCCAGGGAGAGGGGGTCAAAGCCTTGCTACTGCTACTCTTCCATCTGCTGCCCACCTACTTCGTAGACACAGCCATCTACTCCGATATATCAGGGTACGAGTGTGTGTGTGTGTGTGTGTGTGTGTGTGTGACACAGCCATCTACTCCGATATATCAGGGTACGAGTGTGTGTGTGTGTGTGTGTGTGACACAGCCATCTACTCCGATATATCAGGGTACGAGTGTGTGTGTGTGTGTGTGTGTGTGAGAGAGTGTGTACGTGTTTGTGCGTATTCACTGTTTATGAGATCAGTGTGTAAGAGAGAGAAATCTAATCTGTTATGATATTAAAGTAAGTGTGTGTTGATATCTGTCCCCCCCCCCCCACAGTGGTGGCCACCCGTATCTGACTGGTCTAGCAGTGGCAGGAGGAGCATACTATCTGGGTCTGGAGGGGGCGATCATCGGTCCTATCCTGCTCTGTATCCTGGTGGTAGCCTCCAACATCTACAGTGCCATGCTGATGAGCCCCAACTCTGCCCAGCCCACCCCTGTACAGTCTAGCTGGCCACAACACCCTGCCAGGTCCTTCATGGACACCACTCCCTCGGTGCTGAAGAGGGTGAGCGAGTGAGAGGTGGAGTGTCTCCTGGTTTCTCATTGGCTGGGTGCCTGTCCCTTGGCTTCTTATAGACTGATTACCTGGGAGTAGCACCCTTTCCTCCCTTGTGCTCCTCCCGAGCTCTACGGGATCTCCCAGGCGGAGTGGCAGGGTGTGAGGGGAGGTTACCCACGAAGCCATCAGCCTGATGAAGCTACTTTTCAGACCATGGAGTTGAGACCCTCCCCTCCCCCAACACATATGAGACCATAGAACAGATTTACATTACAAATCAAATAAATGGTCCACAATATGTATACTGGGCACACCATATTTAATAGTGAATGTTTAATCATCTCGCTGAATGCGGTGCCTCTTTCAGTGTTGCAATAAGGGATGGGACATGTGGATTGTAGAACATGGGTCTGTTCTATCCATTCTATGTACACATATAAGACCCCCCAGTACCATATCTACAGACCTGCCTAAGGTGGGATGTATCTTACCCCACCCTCTCCCCCAATCCTTTCTGCCCCCTCTACCTGGCACTTTTGTGAAGGTTAAAGTTCAGAATGGGTCACACGTTGTACGCTGCAACGGAGCAATGGAGCACTGAGTCAATGAACTAACCCTGGATAGCTACTGGATGGGCAGGGTTTAGTTCCAGCCCAGCATTAACACATCTGATTCCAGTAATGAAGGATTTAATAAGGGAACTAAAGCCTGTACACACTGGTGCCCTCCAGAGGCCACCAATATTAACACTTAGCGCTTTTGGTTTTTATCATCTTTACTGTTATCATTAATATAATGCTGTTTTATTATCTCTATGGTTACGTGTTGTATGATGCATTGTCATGCTTATGAGTTCTGTTGACGTGGCAATGAGCACTGTATGCAGGCACTTCCTGTGCTGAGAGGTGGAACTTCCTGTGTTGATGTTTTTACATTTAAAAACAGATTAGTTTTCAGCTCAAGTTTATGTTTTGCTCTCTAACACGCGCGCGCGCGCACACACACACACACACACACACACACACACACACACAGGTTGATGTCAGTGCTGCTGTAAGGTGAATGTAATCTAAAGGGCTGTAGTTGTTACATGTCACGGTAATAAGGTAGTGGGTCCTGGCCTGTACTAACTACATCCTATTATAAATCTATCACATACATACCCCAGATTACACACACACATTCACTCCACATTTATGGGAGAAGGATGAACTTTCACATGATAAATGTAACTGTTTACACCAAGTGAACGATGTACAGGTATGTATTCTGAGTACTCTGTATGTGAAGCACGACATCCTCTAATGTGGCCAAAGCGTCAGCTGTCTGAGGTTGGGAGGACTGCTTATTTATCCTCAGACGGTTGGAGTCCTACTGTTGGCTCACTTCCCTCACCTCACACTGACGTCACCTGACCCTGGAACATACCGTTGCTGTGTTTTCTACTGGAAATGCACTGAGACAATAAACATGACTGTTTGAACTAAGATGGTGTCCTCCTGGTGTTGCTCAACAATAACAACTCCTTCATTTTCAGACTGATCATCACATAAAAAAAAAAATCCCCCTCAATGATCAATCATTAACCAAACTGATTTGAGCATTACAGGCTAACACTTGATATTGAAGTCATTGTCTAAACAAGTTACAAAACACGACAGAGAGGGGATGGGGACATGTTCCCACTCTGCAGAGTACACTGGAACTTATCCCTAGAGAGAGAAATCGTTCAATAAAAACATGAATCAATGCACTTATTTAGTTTTCTAATAAGGCTACTCACACCACACATTAACCTGTTGGATAACACATTTCAAAGGGCAGAAAGACAAACAGATGTACAAACCACATGAATAAAATAACAATGACAAATTACTAAACATTTATATTTTTCCTGCAGCATTTCTTAAGGCTATTTACACTAAAAACACAGAGAGAAAATGACTCCCACTGATTTAGAGTCCTGAAGTCAGGCTGTGTCCATGTTCCAACAAGTCCTTGTCCACTTTCAGATTGTGCCCACTTTGTCAGATATGCATCTACACATGGTATTAAAATGTGTCTCTCATCCGTCCACTGTGTCGGCATAGTGACCAGATTTCCTCGTCCCTTCTTGTATGCAAATGATTTTGAAATGGTCTCTTGTATTCTACTATTTGACAGTAAGTTGAGAACCTGACTGAGTTCATTAGGTTTAGTTTTTTTTTAGGGTTGATCCGAGGGCCTTCAAAAGGGGGCCTGATTTAGAAGGTGGGATGATGATGATATAAATGGTTTTAGTGTCCAGATACATCTACACTTGTAAAGATATTCAGACACAGTGGGTGCCTGTCTGCCTCCGGAGGTGGGAAGGAAGATCTGATCACAATCAGGTAATGTGTTTTTTGATTGTCTACACCTGTCTAAAAATGTAGGCACAATCAGAATGTGGACAAGATCAGGACAAAGCTATGTTATAGCTCCAGGTATAAACAGGACTAGAACATGTGTGCTGGAGCAGGAGGTGACTTGCCTGAGGACTCAGAACTGTCTTACTCTGCACAGGGTAATAGCTGAGTCAAGGCCATAGCACCACATAACGTGGCTCAGTGAAGGTGGCGTGGAATGTGTGCAGGTGGGTCAGTGTGTCAGAGGAAACACTGTAGAAGGACAGGGTACCACCTTGCCAATCCAGGTACACTCCTACTCTGCGGGAGCTGGAGGATGGTTAAAGGATGGGGGTGATCTTTATGTTATGAAAGGCATCATAGGACTTGTCATTGCAGTACAAACTCCAGGACATGTTATCGTAGCCAATCACACAGTCATTATTCCCTCCTTTCCTAACAAGTCTTCTATGTGTCAGCCCTACATAAGCGCCATAACCCTCCCACTCTGCCTCCCAGTAGCAGCGCCCAGAAAGAGGCTTTCTACACAGCATCGGAGACCACTGGTTTAACCTCTCTGGGTGCTCAGGATAGTCAGTCCATTTGTCTGTTATGTACACCATCTTTCTGTTTCCTTCTGTCAGAAAGAGCGCTGGATGTCTGGTGTTGAAGTCTGGTGTGAGCTCACAGGCATCTGATGAAACAAAATATGTCAACATTCTTATTATTGTAATTATAGTTTTTTCATGGGTTAATTTAGATTTCATTGTGATGCCTTGCTCCTATTACCAGAATGTGTTCAAATTGGAAACTTTTGTGCCTAGATTAAATCTGCATCAAGGAAGAGCAGCGAGATTGAAATTTAAAGGCAATTTTCTGCATTTGCGGAGACTACATTCACTGTAAACGTTCCATATGTCGGTTCAATTGTTTCAACAACATTTCTCCATGTCCAGTTTGCTAAAGCAAGGAACAACAAAAAATGATTTACTCAGGTTTACATAAGGTGTTGATCTTCCCAAGACTTCAATTTCTTCAGTGCTGATATTAACCAGCACTCAGAGTCATGTTGTACACTTGGAGAACAGACAGTGATTACATCTTCTTTAGAGAGACTTCCTGAGCTCACGTAGCGTTGGATCTCTACCAGTGAATGGTCATTCAACTCAGACAGTGGAAAAGATTGATGCTCCGCCCTGGAGAGGGATTCTCTCTGATCTTCTCCTTGATTTACTCAAAAGGCCTCACAGCAGAAAGTGGTTGGAATCCAGTGAGAGGCCCAGAAAGAAGCGGAGGAACAAGTCCAGGTGTCCATTCTAACTCTACAAGGCCTTGTCCACTGCACTGTTGTGAAGGATTGCAGGTATATCTTTGCTTCTGGTGCTAGTTCCCTTTTTATCCATCAGATTCACATTGTTGTTGATGAACATGTGAACACTCCTGTCCTCCCTGTTCACCCATGACTGCATGGCCATGCACGCCTCCAACTCAACGACACTACAGTGGTAGGCTTGATTACCAACAACAACCTGACGGCCTACAGGGAGGAGGTGAGGGCCCTCGGAGTGTGGTGTCAGGAAAATAACCTCACACTCAACGTCAACAAAACAAAGGAGATGATCATGGACTTCAGGAAACAGCAGAGGGAGCACCCCCCTATCCACATCGATGGGACAGTAGTGGAGAAGGTGGAAAGTTTTAAGTTCCTCGGCGTACACATCACAGACAAACTGAAATGGTCCAACCTCAGGAGGCTGAAGAAATTTGGCTTGTCACCATAAACACTCACAAACTTTTACAGATGCATAATCTGTAGCATCTATCGGGCTGTATCACCGCCTGGTACGGCAACTGCTCCGCCCACAATCGCAAGGCTCTCCAGAGGGTAGTGAGGTCTGCACAACGCATCACCGGGGGCAAACTACCTGCCCTCCAGAACACCTACACCACCCGATGTCACAGGAAGGCCAAAAAGATCATCAAGGACAACACCCACCCGAGCCACTGCCTGTTCACCCCGCTATCATCCAGAAGGCGAGGTCAGTACAGGCGCATCAAAGCAGGGACCGAGAGACTGAAAAACAGCTTCTATCTCAAGGCCATCAGACTGTTAAACAGCCATCACTAACATTGAGTGCCAAACAGCCATCACTAACATCCACCACACGATGATGATTGTGGACTACAGGAAAAGGAGAACTGAGCACGCCCCATTCTCATCGACGGGACTGTAGTGTAGCAGGTTGAGAGCTTCAAGTTCCTTGGTGTCCACATCAACAACAAACTAGAATGGTCCAAACACACCAAGACAGTCGTGAAGAGGGCACGACAAAGCCTATTCCCCCTAAGGAAACTAAAGAGATTTGGTATGGGTCCTGAGATCCTCAAAAGGTTCTACAGCTGCACTATCGAGAGCATACTGACTGGCCTGACTGGTTGCATCACTGCCTGGTATGGCAACTGCACGGCCTCTGACCGCAAGGCACTACAGAGGGTAGTGCGTACGGCCCAGTACATCACTGGGGCTAAGCTGCCTGCCATTCAGGACCTCTACACCAGGCAGTGTCAGAGGAAGGCCCTAACAATTGTCAAAGACCCCAACCACCCCAGTTATAGACTGTTCTCTCTACTACCCCATGGCAAGTGGTACTGGAGTGCCAAGTCTAGGACTAAAAGGCTCCTCAACAGTTTTTACCCCTAAGCCATAAGACTCCTGAACAGGTAATCAAATGGCTACCCAGACTATTTGCATTGTGTGCCCCCCACAACCACTCTTTTTTTACGCTGCTACTACTCTCTGTTTATCTTATATGCATAGTCACTTTAACTATACATTCATGTACATACTACCTCAGTTGGCCCGACCAACCAGTGCTCCTGCACATTGGCTAACCAGGCTATCTGCATTGTGTCCCACCACCCGCCAACCCCTCTTTTACGCTACTGCTACTCTCTGTTCATCATATATGCATAGCCACTTTAACCATATATACATACCACCTCAAATCAGCCTGACTAACCAGTGTCTGTATGTAGCCTCGCTACTTTTATAGCCTCGCTACTGTATATAGCCTGTCTTTTTACTGTTGTTTTATATCTTTACCTACCTATTGTTCACCTAATACCTTTTTTGCACTGTTGGTTAGAGCCTGTAAGTAAGCATTTCACTGTAAGGTCTACTACGCCTGTTGTATTCAGCATTTCACTGTAAGGTCTACTACACCTGTTGTATTCAGCATTTCACTGTAAGGTCTACTACACCTGTTGTATTCAGCATTTCACTGTGAGGTCTACTACACCTGTTGTATTCAGCATTTCACTGTAAGGTCTACTACACCTGTTGTATTCAGCATTTCACTGTAAGGTCTACTACACCTGTTGTATTCAGCATTTCACTGTAAGGTCTACTACACCTGTTGTATTCAGCATTTCACTGTAAGGTCTACTACGCCTGTTGTATTCAGCATTTCACTGTAAGGTCTACTACACCTGTTGTATTCAGCATTTCACTGTAAGGTCTACTACACCTGTTGTATTCGGTGCACGTGACAAATAAACTTTAATTTGATGCCAACATACTGACTCAAATCTCTAGCCACTTTAACTATTAAACATTGGATGTAATAAATGTATCACTATCCACTTTAAACAATGCCACTTCATATAATGTTTACATACCCTACATTACTCATCTCATATGTTTTTACTGTACTCTATATCATCTACTGCATCTTGCCTATGCTGTTCGGCCATTGCTCATCCATATATTTATATGTACATATTCTTATTCATTCCTTTCCATAAAGGAAATAATAGTTTGTAGGCCAAACCATTCGGACACCACAGACGATTTTGTGAGAAGACCGATGGTCTGACAAACACTACTCCAGCTCTGTCACCTTTCACCGCAGATCGGAAGTGGGACATAGGCAGATGCAGTGGATTGAGATACAAAAAACAATTATATTTCTAGTTTAAACTGACGGATTGTGTTTTTTATATTATGCAAATTAGATTTACAAGGACATATACCTAAAACATTTTATAAGATACTTACAAATAATATCAAGGGGTATGTGATATCAAAGTTTCACAAACTAAACTTTGCATTGATCTGTATATTCTGAGCACAGGGTAGACAATGCAAATTGAGCCCTAAAGGCTCTTTTCTCCAGTATGTCAGCAAGCTCTGCTTCTCATCTGCTTCTGACTCAGTCCTTCAAACCTCAACTCATTTTTCACAAAAGTGATGACATTGTCTTCAACCAACTATTGAGACAACAAATATAAAAATTAAATAGATATTTCAAGTTAGAGTCTTAACAATCTACAGGTACTGCCAAAATAAAGGAAACACTTGAGGAAATGAGGGATACAAAGTATATTGAAAGCAGGTGCTTCCACACAGGTGTGGTTCCTGAGTCAATTAAGCAATTAACATCCCATCATGCTTAGGGCCATGTATGAAAATGACCAGTTGCCAATTATTTTGATTACCATGGCCGGATGAAGAGATCTCTGTGACTTTGAAAGAGGAGTCTCAAAGGAGCATAGTGGGTTTAAAGGGTCTGTCTGTCTGTCTGTCTGTCTGTCTGTCAGACAGTCTGTCTGTGTCTCAGTCACCAGATCTCCACCACCATCAACAAAAGACCAAATGATGGAAGAATGGTGTCGTATCCTTCCTCTTACCTTTGATCAGTAGGAATGTCCTCCTCTCTGAATTGTAGAGGCTGACCTATTGACTGGTCACTCTTCATTGCCACAGCTGGGTATAGGTGACCTTGGTCTCTCCTGCAGGATAGAACTTCAACACAACATCTACTCTGTCCAATGATGACATAATATCATTGCTGGATTACCTTTAATGCCCAATATGTTCTCGCTATGCACACATGTGAAGAATTTACTTTGCCCTCCATCCCCCAAAACACACAAACACACTCACTCACATTCCTTTGACCTTTTAACTTCATCGTTAGTGTCATGTTCCCCAGAGACTTTTAGAGGCAGTACCCCCTCTTCTCTCTCCCCAGAGACTTTTAGAGGCAGTACCCCCTCTTCTCTCTCCCCACTTTTAGAGGCAGTACGCCACTCCTCTCCCTCCACAGAGACTTTTAGAGGCAGTAGCCCCCTCTTCTCTCTCACCAGAGACTTTTAGAGGCAGTACGCCACTCCTCTCCCTCCACAGAGACTTTTAGAGGCAGTAGCCCCCTCTTCTCTCTCCCCAGAGACTTTTAGAGGCAGTACCCCCCCCCCCCTCTCTCCCCAGAGACTTTTAGAGGCAGTAGCCCCCTCTTCTCTCTCCCCAGAGACTTTTAGAGGCAGTACGCCACTCCTCTCCCTCCACAGAGACTCATTATAGAGGCTGTTGTGTCTTCTATAACTATGAAAGAAATAGAGAAGTGCTTTAATGAAAATACTCTTGACATCAGAAAGATCTGTGGTAATATCTGGATTCAGCATCTTTGGACTGGAACTGGAACCGTGCTTCGCTATCAACGCTAAAACCATCAGCATTTCATGGTTAAGTGTCAGAGATGGCACCATATCCACAATCTGGCCTATGCCATTGTTTTACTGTATAGGTACACAAGGTGGCTGTTTCATTGGCCTAATAGTTATCTCAGGCTCAGCAAAACATCGCTATATAGTAAATCTGATCTGCTACTATATAGATCTAAGCAGCAAGAACACTTGGGTATAAGCCAGGACTCTCCAACACTGTTCCTGGAAAGCTACAGTCCTGTAGGTTATAACTCCAACCCTGTTCCTGGAGAGATACAGTCCTGTAGGTTTTAACTTCAACCCTGTTCCTGTAGAGATACAGTCCTGTAGGTTTTAACTCCAACCATGTTACAGGAGAGCTACAGTCCTGTAGGTTTTAACTCCAACCCTGTTCCTGTAGAGATACAGTCCTGTAGGTTTTAACTCCAACCCTGTTCCTGTAGAGCTACAGTCCTGTTGGTTATAACTCCAACCCTGTTCCTGGAGAGATACAGTCCTGTAGGTTTTAACTTCAACCCTGTTCCTGTAGAGATACAGTCCTGTAGGTTTTAACTCCAACCATGTTACAGGAGAGCTACAGTCCTGTAGGTTTTAACTCCAACCCTGTTCCTGGAGAGCTACAGTCCTGTAGGTTTTAACTCCAACCCTGTTCCCGGAGAGCTACAGTCCTGTTGGTTATAACTCCAACCCTGTTCCTGTAGAGATACAGTCGTGTAGGTTTTAACTCCAACCCTGTTCCTGGAGAGATACAGTCCTGTAGGTTTTAACTCCAGCCCTGTTCCTGGAGAGCTACTCTCCTGTAGGTTTTAACTCCAACCATGTTCCTGGAGAGCTACCCTCCTGTAGGTTTTAACTCCAACCCTGTTCCTGTAGAGATACAATCCTGTAGGTTTTAATTCCAACCCTGTTCCTGTAGAGCTACAGTCCTGTAGGTTTTAACTCCAACCCTGTTCCTGGAGAGATACAGTCCTGTAGGTTTTAACTCCAACCCTGTTCCTGTAGAGATACAGTCCTGTAGGTTTTAATTCCAACCATGTTCCTGGAGAGATACAGTCCTGTAGGTTTTAACTCCAACCCTGTTCCTGTAGAGATACAGTCCTGTAGGTTTTAATTCCAACCATGTTCCTGGAGAGATACAGTCCTGTAGGTTTTAACTCCAACCCTGTTCCTGTAGAGATACAGTCCTGTAGGTTTTAATTCCAACCATGTTCCTGGAGAGATACAGTCCTGTAGGTTTTAACTCCAACCCTGTTCCTGGAGAGATACAGTCCTGTAGGTTTTAACTCCAACCCTGTTCCTGTAGAGATACAGTCCTGTAGGTTTTAACTCCAACCATGTTCCTGGAGAGATACAGTCCTGTAGGTTTTAACTCCAACCATGTTCCTGGAGAGCTACAGTCCTGTAGGTTTATAACTCCAACCCTGTTCCTGGAGAGCTACAGTCCTGTAGGTTATAACTCCAATCCTGTTCCTGTAGAGCTACAGTCCTGTAGGTTATAACTCCAACCCTGTTCCTGGAGAGCTACAGTCCTGTAGGTTTTAACTCCAACCCTGTTCCCGGAGAGCTACAGTCCTGTTGGTTATAACTCCAACCCTGTTCCTGTAGAGATACAGTCGTGTAGGTTTTAACTCCAACCCTGTTCCTGGAGAGATACAGTCCTGTAGGTTTTAACTCCAGCCCTGTTCCTGGAGAGCTACTCTCCTGTAGGTTTTAACTCCAACCATGTTCCTGGAGAGCTACCCTCCTGTAGGTTTTAACTCCAACCCTGTTCCTGTAGAGATACAATCCTGTAGGTTTTAATTCCAACCCTGTTCCTGTAGAGCTACAGTCCTGTAGGTTTTAACTCCAACCCTGTTCCTGGAGAGATACAGTCCTGTAGGTTTTAACTCCAACCCTGTTCCTGTAGAGATACAGTCCTGTAGGTTTTAATTCCAACCATGTTCCTGGAGAGATACAGTCCTGTAGGTTTTAACTCCAACCCTGTTCCTGTAGAGATACAGTCCTGTAGGTTTTAATTCCAACCATGTTCCTGGAGAGATACAGTCCTGTAGGTTTTAACTCCAACCCTGTTCCTGTAGAGATACAGTCCTGTAGGTTTTAATTCCAACCATGTTCCTGGAGAGATACAGTCCTGTAGGTTTTAACTCCAACCCTGTTCCTGGAGAGATACAGTCCTGTAGGTTTTAACTCCAACCCTGTTCCTGTAGAGATACAGTCCTGTAGGTTTTAACTCCAACCATGTTCCTGGAGAGATACAGTCCTGTAGGTTTTAACTCCAACCATGTTCCTGGAGAGCTACAGTCCTGTAGGTTTATAACTCCAACCCTGTTCCTGGAGAGCTACAGTCCTGTAGGTTATAACTCCAATCCTGTTCCTGTAGAGCTACAGTCCTGTAGGTTATAACTCCAACCATGTTCCTGGAGAGCTACAGTCCTGTAGGTTATAACTCCAACCCTGTTCCTGGAGAGCTACAGTCCTGTAGGTTATAACTCCAACCCTGTTCCTGTAGAGCTACAGTCCTGTAGGTTTGAACTCCAACCATGTTCCCGGAGAGCTACCCTCCTGTAGGTTTTAACTCCAACCCTGTTCCTGGAGAGCTACCCTCCTGTAGGTTTTAACTCCAACCCTGTTCCTGGAGAGCTACAGTCCTGTAGGTTATAACTCCAACCCTGTTCCTGGAGAGCTACAGTCCTGTAGGTTATAACTCCAACCCTGTTCCTGTAGAGCTACAGTCCTGTAGGTTTTAACTCCAACCCTGTTCCTGGAGCGCTACTGTCCTGTAGGTTATAACTCCAACCCTGTTCCTGTAGAGCTACAGTCCTGTAGGTTATAACTCCAACCCTGTTCCTGTAGAGCTACAGTCCTGTAGGTTTTAACTCCAACCATGTTCCTGGAGAGCTACCCTCCTGTAGGTTTTAACTCCAACCCTGTTCATGGAGAGCTACCCTCCTGTAGGGTTTAACTCCAACCCTGTTCCTGGAGAGCTACTCTCCTGTAGGTTTTAACTCCAGCCCTGTTCCCAGAGCTACCCTCCTGTAGGTTTTAACTCCAGCCATGTTCCTGGAGAGCTACCCTCCTGTAGGGTTTAACTCCAACCCTGTTCCTGGAGAGCTACTCTCCTGTAGGTTTTAACTCCAGCCCTGTTCCCAGAGCTACAGTCCTGTAGGGTTTAACTCCAACCCTGTTCCTGCAGAGCTACTCTCCTGAATGTGTGTTACTGATGGACTGATCACCGGTGGACTGATCACTGATGGACTGATCACTGGTGGACTGATCACTGATGGACTGATCACCGGTGGACTGATCACGGATGGACTGATCACTGGTGGACTGATCACTGGTGGACTGATCACTGATGGACTGATCACCGGTGGACTGATCACTGATGGACTGATCACTGATGGACTGATCACTGATGGACTGATCACTAATGGACTGATCACTGGTGGACTGATCACTAATGGACTGATCACTAATGGACTGATCACTGGTGGACTGATCACTAATGGACTGATCACTGGTGGACTGATCACTGATGGACTGATCACTACTGGACTGATCACTGGTGGACTGATCACTGGCGGAGTTCAAGATAATCTGTTGTCTCATGAATATGTGAGTAAAGAGAGAGACAGGAGTCCATGTTGTCGTTGTGGTGTTCTGTAAACGTTCTGACTTTTATTTCTACAACGTTTGAAACAGCTCAGTGTGGAAGTCTGGATATAACTCATACAGCTGTCAATCAAACAAACCCCACCCCTCCCCGACAAGAGTCGATCCTTTACATACAAACAGTCCTCGCCCGTCTCACAGTCAAAACCCACCAATCAGAAATCACACATCTTTATCGTACAGTCATTCAATCAAACATGAATCCGTCAAGTAAAGCCCCCCCCACCCACCTCCACAGCAAAGATGAGCCAATGAAATGTCAGAACCGTGTGTAAACCCCTCCCCCAACAGAGGAGGTTGAAATAGTTAATGATAGACGTCATCTCTCAGACTGGCAAACTGATAAAAGCGTGTGATACAAAAAACAACTAAAAAGAAGAGGTTAACCAAAATGATAAGTGGAACGTTAAGTAAATGAGTGATATGAGCAGAGGTCTGTGTTGAAATGTTAAGTAAATGAGTGATATGAGCAGAGGTCTGTGTTGAAATGTTAAGTAAAGGAGTGATATGAGCAGAGGTCTGTGTTGAAATGTTAAGTAAAGGAGTGATATGAGCAGAGGTCTGTGTTGAAATGTTAAGTAAAGGAGTGATGAGTAGAGACGTCTGTGTTGAAATGTTAAGTAAAGGAGTGATATGAGTAGAGAGGTGTTGAGATGTTAAGTAAAGGAGTGATATGAGTAGAGAGGTCTGTGTTGAAATGTTAAGTAAAGGAGTGATATGAGCAGAAAGGTGTTGAGATGTTAAGTAAAGGAGTGATATGAGTAGAGAGGTCTGTGTTGAAATGTTAAGTAAAGGAGTGATATGAGCAGAAAGGTGTTGAGATGTTAAGTAAAGGAGTGATATGAGCAGAAAGGTGTTGAGATGTTAAGTAAAGGAGTGATATGAGTAGAGAGGTCTGTGTTGAAATGTTAAGTAAAGGAGTGATGAGTAGAGAGGTCTGTGTTGAAATGTTAAGTAAAGGAATGATATGAGCAGAAAGGTGTTGAGATGTTAAGTAAAGGAGTGATATGAGCAGAAAGGTGTTGAGATGTTAAGTAAAGGAGTGATATGAGTAGAGGTCTGTGTTGAACTGTTAAGTAAAGGAGTGATATGAGCAGAAAGGTGTTGAGATGTTAAGTAAAGGAGTGATATGAGCAGAAAGGTGTTGAGATGTTAAGTAAAGGAGTGATATGAGCAGAAAGGTGTTGAGATGTTAAGTAAAGGAGTGATATGAGCAGAGGTCTGTGTTGAAATGTTAAGTAAAGGAGTGATATGAGCAGAAAGGTGTTGAGATGTTAAGTAAAGGAGTGATATGAGTAGAGAGGTCTGTGTTGAAATGTTAAGTAAAGGAGTGATGAGTAGAGAGGTCTGTGTTGAAATGTTAAGTAAAGGAATGATATGAGCAGAAAGGTGTTGAGATGTTAAGTAAAGGAGTGATATGAGCAGAAAGGTGTTGAGATGTTAAGTAAAGGAGTGATATGAGTAGAGGTCTGTGTTGACCAGAAATATATACGTGGTTATGGAGTGTGATACTGTGGGACACCTTTACATCCCTCTCCCACATTCATGATCAAACACTTACTGCATTCCTGAACCGCCTCCATATTATTCTAACCATACAAAGCATAGAAGTCAATGTATGAAACAGAGATACTGCCCTTAACTGACCTCTGGACAGTCTATGCAGCTCCACTGTGCTGTTCAGTGATATAGAAACCGCATTAAACTGATGTGCTGATAAGAGTGGAGTTGACGGGCTGGGGTTAGCATGGAGTTAGCGCCACACACACACACACACACACACACACACACACACACACACACACACACACACACACACACACACACACACACACACACACACACACACACACACACACACACACACACACACACACACACACACACACACCATGGAGGATGGAGCCATTGGAGTGTTTTATCAGGACGTCTTCAGGAAGAAGATATGATAGAGAAGATTAAAGTGACAGTCTAGTTCAGCTTGTGTGTTATTTCTGTTTGTGTATGTGTGTAACCTGTGTTTGAATGTGTGTTATTTCTGTTTGTGTATGTGTGTACGTGTGTAACCTGTGTTTGTATGTGTGTTGATTTCTGTTTGTGTATGTGTGTACGTGTGTAACCTGTGTTTGAATGTGTGTTTATTTCTGTTTGTGTACGTGTGTAACCTGTGTTTGTATGTGTGTTTATTTCTGTATGTGTGTAACCTGTGTTTGTATGTGGGATTATTTATGTGTGTGTCTGTGTGTTACTGTGATCATTAGAGCCATCACATTAGATATGCAGAGGCCCAGGGCCGTGTGTGTACACGTGTGTATTAGCGGAGGAGGATCAGGTTGCCTCCTGACACTGATCTAAGATCAGTTCTTGTTTCCTACCCATAATGGTTAACATTAGGATTAGGGGAGGGTAAACTGATTCTTGATCTGTGACTAAGGGCAACGTCAACCAGCAGCCGTATTAGCTCTATGTTAAACACTTTACCTTAAAGACATAAACAGACAGATAAACTACAGTCGCTGCTCTGTGGAACTCTCACAGTAATAAACAAAGACATGTAAAAAAGTCTACATAGAAATCTCAGTATATCACAAACATATTATTTCTGTCTCTATATCTGTCTGTAGGAGTGCAGGTCTGTCAATTAGGGATTCAGTTCAGTTTGTGGTTCAGCGCATTGTTCCTCGGTGCTTCTCTGGAGAGTTCTGAGTCCCCCCTCCCTCTCTGTCTCCATCTCCTCTCTCTGTGTCCCCCCTCCCTCTCTGTCTCCATCTCCTGTCTCTGAGTCCCTCTTTAGGCTGCAATTCAGGGGAGGAACACTAGAGGGAGACAGACACTGCTAGGTGTCTGTATGGGGCTGTCCTCATACATGCACAGTCATACAATACTGCAACAGGAGGGCATATCCCAACACATGTACACACATGCTCGCTCAAACACACATACACACACACACACACACACCCTTCCTTCATATGAGTTCAACAGAGTCAAAACTCAATGAAAAAAATGTTTTCACTAATGAGCCACCTTTACTTGAGAACACATTTGCGCACACACACACACACACACACACACACACACACACACACACACACACACACACACACACACACACACACACACACACACACACACACACACACACACACACACAGTCAGGTAAACATAAGTGATGAGTTTGCAGCGTTGGGGAGACTGCCTTGTCCATGGAAGTCCTCTCTGTGAGTCTCTCTCTCTCTTTAACAACATGTCTCTCCAGGAGCGGGTCTCTCTCTTTAAAAGATCACCAGTCTCTCTTCATAAAAGTATGAGTCTCTCCTCCATTGAGTCCAAACATGTTCCCTCTCCCAGACACCATAGAAGGGCCCTGCTTCATCCCATTCAGCGTGGACTGTCCCTTCTGCCCTCCTCCTCTTCCCTCCTCTCACTCTCTCTCTCTTTCCGTCAGTGTGTGTGTGTGTGTATGTGTGTGTGGGTAGGCGGCGGTCAGAAGATCTCAGGCAGCGTGACGTTGCGCAGCAGCCACTGTTGAGAGCGAGTGTGTGTACAGTCTCTGACGCTGGGCACCTGGCTGTCCTCCTCACTGGCCTTGTCCAGACACTGGTTACTATTGACGTGGATCAGGGTCAACTTCTACAGAGACAACAGACAGAGAAACAGACCTGGGTTAACTTCTACAGACACAACAGAGAAACAGACCTGAGTCAACTTCTACAGAGACAACAGACAGAGAAACAGACCTGGGTCAACTTCTATAGAGACAACAGAGAAACAGACCTGAGGCAACTTCTACAGAGACAACAGACAGAGAAACAGACCTGGGTCAACTTCTACAGACAACAGACAGAGAAACAGACCTGAGTCAACTTCTACAGACACAACAGACAGAGAAACAGACCTGGGTTAACTTCTACAGACACAACAGACAGAGAAACAGACCTGGGTCAACTCCTACAGAGACAACAGAGAAACAGACCTGGGTTAACTTCTACAGACACAACAGACAGAGAAACAGACCTGGGTCAACTCCTACAGAGACAACAGAGAAACAGACCTGGGTCAACTTCTACAGAGACAACAGAGAAACAGACCTGAGTCAACTTCTACAGAGACAACAGAGAAACAGACCTGAGTCAACTTCTACAGAGACAACAGAGAAACAGACCTGGGTCAACTTCTACAGAGACAACAGAGAAACAGACCTGAGTCAACTTCTACAGAGACAACAGAGAAACAGACCTGGATCAACTTCTACAGACACAACAGAGAAACAGACCTGAGGCAACTTCTACAGAGACAACAGAGAAACAGACCTGAGGCAACTTCTACAGAGACAACAGAGAAACAGACCTGGGTCAACTTCTACAGACACAACAGACAGATAAACATTTTTTTTTAAATATATTTGAGTCATTTAGCGACGCTCTTACCCAGAGCAACTTACTGTTTAAAAGTGCATTCATCTTAAAGTAACTATCCTGTGAAAATCTGACTTTTAAAAGTGAATATTCTGATAACTCATACCCATATGTTGTGGACTCATCCTATATTCATGTGGCCAAAGCATAAAATTAAAGGAAAAACACTTCAATCTGGTATGTCAAAAAGACAGTTTAAAAAAATGCTTGCTATTTCCTCATTGATGATGATGTCATCCTCCTGAGGATGCACTGGCCAATCAGCGATCTACTCGCGTGAATAATTTGAATGACTTGTATACGCCCACACCATTCAGTTGTTGGGGTAGGGCCACACCATTCCAATACAGAAAATCAGCTTTATATCATACTTCATAAATAAAAAATTGGAAGGAAAACTATATATTTCACTCATATTGTAATGAATTATATGACATATTTAATAGAAATGTGGAAACACTTGACAGTTACTTTAAGGTAGCTAGGTAAAACAACAACTAGCACACTCAGCAGGGTCAGTGGTAGTAAGAAAAGACAAGGAGGGGTTGTTTACTGTTGACAGACAGACATACCATGGGGTCATACTCCCAGAGCTGGTTTCCTTTGAGGTGATGACACTTGAGCATCATGACAGGACCGTTGAGTTTGGACACGTCTAGACACAGGTCATCTGTCCTTATCTCTTTATTGGCCGTGTAGCTGAACACCTGCAGGGGACGACACACGGTCAGACGGGAAGACAAGAGACCTCTCTCTCTCTCTTATGTCATTCACATTGTATCTCTCTCCTCTGAGGTCAGAGAAGTTGCTCAGGTTAATGTCACTATGATAAACACCAAAGGTAATCTCATTACTGTTGTCCTGTCCTCAGTTGATCAGTTACGGTTTCCTCCCATGCCATGGCAGTTCTAGTTACCTGGTTTCCTCCCATGCCATGGCAGTTCTAGTTACCTGGTTTCCTCCCATGCCATGGCAGTTCCAGATACCTGGTTTCCTCCCATGCCATGGCAGTTTTAGTTACCTGGTTTCCTCCATGCCATGGCAGTTCCAGATACCTGGTTTCCTCCCATGCCATGGCAGTTTTAGTTACCTGGTTTCCTCCCATGCCATGGCAGTTCTAGTTACCTGGTTTCCTCCATGCCATGGCAGTTCCAGATACCTGGTTTCCTCCCATGCCATGGCAGTTCTAGGTACCTGGTTTCCTCCCATGCCATGGCAGTTCTAGTTACCTGGTTTCCTCCCATGTCATGGCAGTTCTAGTTACCGGGTTTCCTCCCATGCCATGGCAGTTCCAGATACCTGGTTCCCTTCCATGCCATGGCAGTTCTAGTTACCTGGTTTCCTCCCATGCTATGGCAGTTTTAGTTACCCGGTTTCCTCCCATGCTATGGCAGTTCTAGTTACCTGGTTTCCTCCCATGCTATGGCAGTTCTAGTTACCCGGTGTCCTCCCATGCCATGGCAGTTCTAGTTACCTGGTTTCCTCCTATGCCATGGCAGTTCTAGTTACCCGGTGTCCTCCCATGCTATGGCAGTTCTAGTTACCTGGTTTCCTCCCATGCCATGGCAGTTCTAGTTACCTGGTTTCCTCCCATGCTATGGCAGTTCTAGTTACCCGGTGTCCTCACATGCCATGGCAGTTCTAGTTACCTGGTTTCCTCCCATGCCATGGCAGTTCTAGTTACCCGGTGTCCTCCCATGCTATGGCAGTTCTAGATACCCGGTTTCCTCCCATGCCATGGCAGTTCTAGTTACCTGGTTTCCTCCCATGCCATGGCAGTTCTAGTTACCCGGTGTCCTCCCATGCCATGGCAGTTCTAGTTACCTGGTTTCCTCCTATGCCATGGCAGTTCTAGTTACCCGGTGTCCTCCCATGCCATGGCAGTTCTAGTTACCTGGTTTCCTCCCATGCCATGGCAGTTCTAGTTACCTGGTTTCCTCCCATGCCATGGCATTTCTAATAACCTGGTTTCATCCCATGCCATGGCTGTTCTAGTTACCTGGTTTCCTCCGATGCTATGGCAGTTCTAGTTACCTGGTTTCCTCCCATGCCATGGCAGTTCTAGTTACCTGGTTTTCTCCCATGCCATGGCAGTTTTAGTTACCTGGTTTCCTCCCATGCCATGGCAGTTCTAGTTACCTGGTTTCCTCCATGCCATGGCAGTTCCAGATACCTGGTTTCCTCCCATGAAATGGCAGTTTTAGTTACCTGGTTTCCTCCCATGCCATGGCAGTTCTAGTTACCTGGTTTCCTCCATGCCATGGCAGTTCCAGATACCTGGTTGCCTCCCATGCCATGGCAGTTCTAGATACCTGATTTCCTCCCATGTTATGGCAGTTCCAGTTACCTGGTTTCCTCCCATGCCATGGCAGTTCTAGATACCTGGTTTGTGACTGTTACCTGGTTGCCTCCCATGCCATGGCAGTTCTAGTTACCTGGTTTCCTCCCATACCATGGCAGTTCTAGTTACCTGGGTTCCTCCCATGCCATGGCAGTAGATACCTGGTTTCCCCCCATGCCATGGCAGTTCTAGTTACCTGGTTTCCTCCCATGCCATGGCAGTAGATACCTGGTTTCCCCCCATGCCATGGCAGTTCTAGTTACCTGGTTTCCTCCCATGCCATGGCAGTTCTAGTTACCTGGTTTCCCCCCATGCCATGGCAGTTCTAGTTACCTGGTTTCCTCCCATGCCATGGCAGTTCTAGATACCTGGTTTCCTCCCATGCCATGGCCGTTCTAATTACCTCGTTTCCTCCTATGCCATGGCAGTTCTAGTTACCTGGTTTCCTCCCATGCCATGGCAGTTCTAACTACCTGGTTTCCTCCCATGCCATGGCCGTTCTAACTACCTGGTTTCCTCCCATGCCATGGCAGTTGAAGATGCCAACTTTCTCGTTCTCCTTCCGGGCCATGTTGTCCAGACACTGGTTAGTCTCCACGTTACGGATCTGACAGAACAACACACAACCAACAATTATCACTGATTGAATGTGTGTGTGTTTAGTGTGTGTGTGTTGTATGTTTAGCGCGGGTGCACCTCTCCCAGTGAGTAGTAGTGTCGTGGTATCTGGGAGTCAGGATAGACGTTCTCCAGGTACCAGCTGAAAGGTTTACACTGCAGCTTCTGTCTCAGAGACGAGCGAGACGTGATGTCACCATAGTCCACCTTCGTCACACCTGAAACACAGTGTTTTCCATTAGCGTCAGCTGTCGGCTAATCAGCCGGTTACAGATTCATTTTTAGCCAGCTACATTTTCCACTTCATAATAACTAGGCTACTTTTCATTTAAAAGTTTCAGTTCGCTAGTCCATCGAGCCCTCCCCCGCTAGGATGAACGATATGTATCTTCTAGCGATCTATTTATAGGACAGGCGCCGGTCAGTCACAAAGTGAGTGATGACAGGGAAATTCAGCAGAGAGGAAGAGGCAAAGTGAGAGGTTTCACGCTCGCCAAAATCTGTCCAATGCTTTTCTATGGTCTTATTTTGGACCTAAGCTTGTCACCTGCCTTCCCATCTTTGGGACAACGACTCCCATTGGTAGGGAGGAGCCATGAGCATCTCGTCATACAGATTTCTGGTTGCAGTCAAATTTCTTTACACCTGTGGGAGAGAGCATATCCTTACATATCCCATGTACTGTAACTGGTAACGATGTGTGGAAATCCATGACTTAGCCTAATTATTGTTTACTGACACAAAATCATTGATTTTCTTTTACGTTTCACATAACCAGAGTCACGCCCTGACCATAGAGAGACATTATTTCTCTATGGTGTAGTACGTCAGGGTGTGACTGGGGGTTGTTCTAGTTAGTTATTTCTATGTGGGGTTCTGGGTTATTATTTCTATGTTGGTGATTGGTATGATTCCCAATTAGAGGCAGCTGGTAATCGTTGTCTCTCATCGGGGATCATTTTTAGGTAGCCTTTTTCCACCTGTGTTTTATGGGATATTGTTTTGTGTTTGTGCACCACGTAGTCACGTTTCATTGTTAGTTTATTGTTGTGTGTTTGTGCACCACGTAGTCACGTTTCATTGTTCGTTTATTGTTGTGTGTTTGTGCACCACGTAGTCACATTTCATTGTTAGTTTATTGTTGTGTGTTTGTGCACCACGTAGTCACGTTTCATTGTTAGTTTATTGTTGTGCGTTTGTGCACCACGTAGTCACATTTCATTGTTAGTTTATTGTTGTGTGTTTGTGCATGTGCACCACGTGGTCACGTTTCATTGTTAGTTTATTGTTGTGTGTTTGTGCACCACGTAGTCACGTTTCATTGTTAGTTTATTGTTGTGTGTTTGTGCACCACGTAGTCACATTTCATTGTTAGTTTATTGTTGTGTGTTTGTGCACCACGTAGTCACGCTTCATTGTTAGTTTATTGTTGTGTGTTTGTGCACCACATAGTCACGTTTCATTGTTAGTTTATTGTTGTGTGTTTGTGCACCACGTAGTCACATTTCGTTGTTAGTTTATTGTTGTGTGTTTGTGCACCACGTAGTCACATTTCATTGTTAGTTTATTGTTGTGTGTTTGTGCACCAGTCACATTTCATTGTTAGTTTATTGTTGTGTGTTTGTGCACCACGTAGTCACATTTCATTGTTAGTTTATTGTTGTGTGTTTGTGCACCACGTAGTCACGTTTCGTTGTTAGTTTATTGTTGTGTGTTTGTGCACCACGTAGTCACATTTCATTGTTAGTTTATTGTTGTGTGTTTGTGCACCACGTAGTCACATTTCATTGTTAGTTTATTGTTGTGTGTTTGTGCACCACGTAGTCACGTTTCATTGTTAGTTTATTGTTGTGTGTTTGTGCACCACGTAGTCACATTTCATTGTTAGTTTATTGTTTTGTGTTTGTGCACCACGTAGTCACATTTCATTGTTAGTTTATTGTTGTGTGTTTGTGCACCACGTAGTCACATTTCATTGTTCGTTTATTGTTGTGTGTTTGTGCACCACGTAGTCACATTTCATTGTTAGTTTATTGTTGTGTGTTTGTGCACCACGTAGTCACATTTCATTGTTAGTTTATTGTTGTGTGTTTGTGCACCACGTAGTCACATTTCATTGTTAGTTTATTGTTTTGTGTTTGTGCACCACGTAGTCACATTTCATTGTTAGTTTATTGTTGTGTGTTTGTGCACCACGTAGTCACGTTTCATTGTTAGTTTATTGTTGTGTGTTTGTGCATGTGCACCACGTAGTCACATTTCATTGTTAGTTTATTGTTGTGTGTTTGTGCACCACGTAGTCACGTTTCATTGTTAGTTTATTGTTGTGTGTTTGTGCACCACGTAGTCACATTTCATTGTTAGTTTATTGTTGTGTGTTTGTGCACCACGTAGTCACATTTCATTGTTAGTTTATTGTTGTGTGTTTGTGCACCACGTAGTCACATTTCATTGTTAGTTTATTGTTGTGTGTTTGTGCACCACGTAGTCACGTTTCATTGTTAGTTTATTGTTGTGTGTTTGTGCACCACGTAGTCACGTTTCATTGTTAGTTTATTGTTGTGTGTTTGTGCACCACGTAGTCACATTTCATTGTTAGTTTATTGTTGTGTGTTTGTGCACCACGTAGTCACGCTTCATTGTTAGTTTATTGTTGTGTGTTTGTGCACCACATAGTCACGTTTCATTGTTAGTTTATTGTTGTGTGTTTGTGCACCACGTAGTCACATTTCGTTGTTAGTTTATTGTTGTGTGTTTGTGCACCACGTAGTCACATTTCATTGTTAGTTTATTGTTGTGTGTTTGTGCACCAGTCACATTTCATTGTTAGTTTATTGTTGTGTGTTTGTGCACCACGTAGTCACATTTCATTGTTAGTTTATTGTTGTGTGTTTGTGCACCACGTAGTCACGTTTCGTTGTTAGTTTATTGTTGTGTGTTTGTGCACCACGTAGTCACATTTCATTGTTAGTTTATTGTTGTGTGTTTGTGCACCACGTAGTCACATTTCATTGTTAGTTTATTGTTGTGTGTTTGTGCACCACGTAGTCACGTTTCATTGTTAGTTTATTGTTGTGTGTTTGTGCACCACGTAGTCACATTTCATTGTTAGTTTATTGTTTTGTGTTTGTGCACCACGTAGTCACATTTCATTGTTAGTTTATTGTTGTGTGTTTGTGCACCACGTAGTCACATTTCATTGTTCGTTTATTGTTGTGTGTTTGTGCAC
Organism: Oncorhynchus mykiss; assembly: GCF_013265735.2. Taxonomy (NCBI): domain Eukaryota; kingdom Metazoa; phylum Chordata; class Actinopteri; order Salmoniformes; family Salmonidae; genus Oncorhynchus; species Oncorhynchus mykiss. Next base: position 5,887,508 of record NC_048567.1, on the reverse strand, counting down.
CACGTAGTCACATTTCATTGTTAGTTTATTGTTGTGTGTTTGTGCACCACGTAGTCACATTTCATTGTTAGTTTATTGTTGTGTGTTTGTGCACCACGTAGTCACATTTCATTGTTAGTTTATTGTTTTGTGTTTGTGCACCACGTAGTCACATTTCATTGTTAGTTTATTGTTGTGTGTTTGTGCACCACGTAGTCACGTTTCATTGTTAGTTTATTGTTGTGTGTTTGTGCATGTGCACCACGTAGTCACATTTCATTGTTAGTTTATTGTTGTGTGTTTGTGCACCACGTAGTCACGTTTCATTGTTAGTTTATTGTTGTGTGTTTGTGCACCACGTAGTCACATTTCATTGTTAGTTTATTGTTGTGTGTTTGTGCACCACGTAGTCACATTTCATTGTTAGTTTATTGTTGTGTGTTTGTGCACCACGTAGTCACATTTCATTGTTAGTTTATTGTTGTGTGTTTGTGCACCACGTAGTCACGTTTCATTGTTAGTTTATTGTTGTGTGTTTGTGCACCACGTAGTCACGTTTCATTGTTAGTTTATTGTTGTGTGTTTGTGCATGTGCACCACGTGGTCACGTTTCATTGTTAGTTTATTGTTGTGTGTTTGTGCACCACGTAGTCACGTTTCGTTGTTAGTTTATTGTTGTGTGTTTGTGCACCACGTAGTCACATTTCATTGTTAGTTTATTGTTGTGTGTTTGTGCACCACGTAGTCACATTTCATTGTTAGTTTATTGTTGTGTGTTTGTGCATGTGCACCACGTAGTCACATTTCATTGTTAGTTTATTGTTGTGTGTTTGTGCATGTGCACCACGTAGTCACATTTCATTGTTAGTTTATTGTTGTGTGTTTGTGCACCACGTAGTCACGTTTCATTGTTAGTTTATTGTTGTGTGTTTGTGCACCACGTAGTCACGTTTCATTGTTAGTTTATTGTTGTGTGTTTGTGCACCACGTAGTCACGTTTCGTTGTTAGTTTATTGTTGTGTGTTTGTGCACCACGTAGTCACATTTCATTGTTAGTTTATTGTTGTGTGTTTGTGCACCACGTAGTCACGTTTCGTTGTTAGTTTATTGTTGTGTGTTTGTTCACCACGTAGTCACGTTTCATTGTTAGTTTATTGTTGTGTGTTTGTGCACCACGTAGTCACATTTCATTGTTAGTTTATTGTTGTGTGTTTGTGCACCACGTAGTCACATTTCATTGTTAGTTTATTGTTGTGTGTTTGTGCATGTGCACCACGTAGTCACATTTCATTGTTAGTTTATTGTTGTGTGTTTGTGCACCACGTAGTCACGTTTCATTGTTAGTTTATTGTTGTGTGTTTGTGCACCACGTAGTCACGTTTCATTGTTAGTTTATTGTTGTGTGTTTGTGCACCACGTAGTCACGTTTCGTTGTTAGTTTATTGTTGTGTGTTTGTGCACCACGTAGTCACATTTCATTGTTAGTTTATTGTTGTGTGTTTGTGCACCACGTAGTCACATTTCATTGTTTGTTTATTGTTGTGTGTTTGTGCACCACGTAGTCACATTTCATTGTTAGTTTATTGTTGTGTGTTTGTGCACCACGTAGTCACATTTCATTGTTAGTTTATTGTTGTGTGTTTGTGCACCACGTAGTCACGTTTCATTGTTAGTTTATTGTTGTGTGTTTGTGCACCACGTAGTCACGTTTCATTGTTAGTTTATTGTTGTGTGTTTGTGCACCACGTAGTCACGTTTCATTGTTAGTTTATTGTTGTGTGTTTGTGCACCACGTAGTCACATTTCATTGTTAGTTTATTGTTGTGTGTTTGTGCATGTGCACCACGTAGTCACGTTTCATTGTTAGTTTATTGTTGTGTGTTTGTGCATGTGCACCACGTGGTCACGTTTCATTGTTAGTTTATTGTTGTGTGTTTGTGCACCACGTAGTCACGTTTCGTTGTTAGTTTATTGTTGTGTGTTTGTGCACCACGTAGTCACATTTCATTGTTAGTTTATTGTTGTGTGTTTGTGCACCACGTAGTCACATTTCATTGTTAGTTTATTGTTGTGTGTTTGTGCACCACGTAGTCACATTTCATTGTTAGTTTATTGTTGTGTGTTTGTGCACCACGTAGTCACATTTCATTGTTAGTTTATTGTTGTGTGTTTGTGCACCACGTAGTCACGTTTCATTGTTAGTTTATTGTTGTGTGTTTGTGCACCACGTAGTCACATTTCATTGTTAGTTTATTGTTGTGTGTTTGTGCACCACGTAGTCACATTTCATTGTTAGTTTATTGTTGTGTGTTTGTGCACCACGTAGTCACATTTCATTGTTAGTTTATTGTTGTGTGTTTGTGCATGTGCACCACGTGGTCACGTTTCATTGTTAGTTTATTGTTGTGTGTTTGTGCACCACGTAGTCACGTTTCGTTGTTAGTTTATTGTTGTGTGTTTGTGCACCACGTAGTCACATTTCATTGTTAGTTTATTGTTGTGTGTTTGTGCACCACGTAGTCACATTTCATTGTTAGTTTATTGTTGTGTGTTTGTGCACCACGTAGTCACATTTCATTGTTAGTTTATTGTTGTGTTGTTGCTAAGTTTCACTATGAAATAATTCTGTGGAACTCAACATTCGCTGCGCCTTGATCCGTCTCTACAAACGAACGTGACAGCCAGCCACAGGGAGCGGCCTAGGCTATTTACTGTGTGCTGATTGACAACTGAACAGCAAGTGTTGACTAGTTTATAAAAAGTGTCGAACTGACTGAATAAATTCCATCTCCTACATCCCTTGCCATTCAACATGGTTATATGTCCATGTTGTCGCATCGTGACAAGTCAACCTAAGGATTTCCTAGGTTTCCTTTCCTAGGATGTCGGTGCTTGCCAGACAGGGACGATAAAGTGAGTGACTCATCTCGTCAGTCTGTAGCCTACCGAATGGCATCGGAGAGACGTTCATTTGGCTCCTTAATTTGCATAGTTTGGCTCCCTAATGTTTGGCAATTATCTGCAGATAAATTATGAAAACATTCGATGAAGATGATGAATCATCACTGAAGGAACAATAGACAGTGGAGAGCCTCATTCTGGTCAAAATATGATAATTAGGCCCTCAAGAAACCCAGGCATTAAAACGGAATTCAACAATATTCACAAATGTATTGACCTTAAACTTCCCCCAAATTATCATAAGACAGGAACAGAATGCATCACTGATTTCGTATAAGTCAAGAGGCAACGAGAATGCCCCTGTCTGTTTCTGCAGTGCACAAGTCTACCACTTTGTGTAACCGTTAGCGATGAAGCTAATGTCTTCTGGTAGATGGAAAGGCTCCCAAAAAACTCCTCAATGAAATGTTAACTACAAAGTAGCCTAGCTTCCCTGGCAGAATGATATCAGGGTTATTTCATCTACCATCATATGTGGCTGTAAAAACCCTGCTCAACAACAGCCTCTTGCTAGCTGCGCACTTGAATGAAAGGGTAAATACACCCCAAAAAGACAAGTATCAGATTTATCCCAGACCTCAGAAGCCTCCTGATGTGGTTTAAGCATTGTTCTGTATTCAGAACATCCAATGTGATTTTGAGAGTGAAAACGGGGAAAATGGAAACCTGGAAAAACAAAACCTTAAATATATTATTCTAGATAAGGTGGGCTATTTACTTCATTTTTCTGTTTCAATAAAATACACAATTTGAAGAACAAATATAATTGTGGCAATCCATATGTTGTAGTAAAAGTGTAAATACCACTTTAAATCAAGAGAACACTGGTTAAATGCTAAAAAAAAAGGTTTAATATTCTCCTACTTAGAAAATAGCCCTGGTCATATAGGCATAGACCTAGACAACTAACAATACCAAAACAAGGAACAATACACTGAATTCATCCTTTTGTTGTCATTTCAATTGCAAAGTCATGTCTTTCTACATAATACCGCAACACATTTTTTACAATCTGGGACATAAACTCGATAAAGTATTCAATATTTCCGCTGTGTATTTCAGATGGAATCAAGTTGTTACAATGTACCAGAGACCACCGAAATAGAGCTGCTTTGGCCTGGCTGGCTACTTTTCTATTTGACTGGCTACTCTATGTAGTGGTGGAAAACACCCAACACACATCACCATGGTCACAATCACCAACTACCTAAAGGACTGGAAGAATCTTACAAACATGTTTCTCATAGTGTGTTTGATATTCTCTGGATTAGGGATTGTTATTACAGTAAGGGGAAGCAGTGAACACTAAACTTCCTGTTAGTGGAAGAGAGGTGAACCTTTGACCTTGTTCTCGCCTGTCCTCTACCTGATCTGTGTAGGGGTGTGTGTCTGTGTGTCTGTCAGTGGTGAGATGGCAAGGTTAATAGAGACTGTGTAGCGTGAAATTATTCTGTCCCCCCTCTGTCAGGTCACCACGGCAACATCACATTGTTAATGGGGTTGGCCCTGTCCGGGGGTATAGTTGGATGGGACCACAGTGTCTCCCGACCCTCCTATCTCAGCCTCCAGTAATTATGCTGCAATAGTTTATCGGGGGGCTAGAGTCAGTCTGTTATATCTGGATAATTTTTCCTGTCTTATCCGGCATCTTGTGTGAACTTAAGTATGCTCCCTCTAATTCTCTCTCTCCCCCTTTCTCTCTCTCTCTCTTTCTCTTCTCTCAGAGGACCTGAGCCCTAGGACCATGCCTCAGGATTACCTGGTCTGATGACTCCTTGCTGTCTCCAGTTCACCTAGTCGTGCTGTTGCTCCAGTTTCAACTGTTCTGCCTGCGGAAATGGAACCCTGACCTGTTCACCGGACGTGCTACCTGTCCCAGACCTGCTGTTTTCGACTCTCTCTCTCTACCACACCTGCTGTCTCTAACTCTTAATGATCGGCTATGAAAAGCCAACTAACATTTACTCCTGAGGTGCTGACCTGTTGCACCCTCTACAACCACTGTGATTATTATTATTTGACCATGCTGGTCATCTATGAACATTTGAACATCTTGGCCATGTTCTGTTATAATCTCCACCCGGCACAGCCAGAAGAGGACTGGCCACCCCTCAGAGCCAGGTTCCTCTCTAGGTTTCTTCCTAAGTTCTGGCCTGTCTAGGGAGTTTTTCCTAGCCACCGTGCTTCTACATCTGCACTGCTTGCTGTTTGGGGTTTTAGGCTGGGTTTCTGTACAGCACGTTGTGACATCAGCTGATATAAAAAGGGCTTGATAAATACATTTGATTGATTGATTGGAGAATACATATCTGGCTTCTGTTTTGAAACAGCCCCCAGACACACAGCAACTCGCCCCTCCCTCAGACTCACCAGGGGAGATGATGTAGAAGAAGTTTTTGAACTGGTCCATCCAGACCTCGGCCAGGCGTCTGTTGTTCTTATTGATGATCTGACCCGTTCCCCCTGGAAACGTGTAGGGCGTGGCCTTCCGGAACACGTGACCCACGTGAGAACACGTCACGATCTCCAACGTCCCCCCGCACTGCCAGATCTACAACACACCAGAAACACTCATGTTACAACTACATAGCCCTGTGTGTGTGTGTGTGTAGGTGCACATTTCTCTGGCTAGCTAACAGAGAATTCCATCCAGCTACTATAGCAAGATACTTAGCAACGCTAACAATACTTGTACCACCACACTTTCTCCCTCACCTCCAACTTTCCAAATGCCAGTTGTTTTTCGGTTACAGCTCATGAAGTGTGCTTCATCACCCGGCTTCTCACCTATCTTTTTGTTATCATCCAGGGGACGCGCTGCTGTAACTGGCAAACTGCCTCTGCACCCTACTGCTGTCTTTCAGAGCGCCCTGATTCTGTAACTAGCACATTGGTTGTCTATTCTCTCTGCATTCTGTTATGTGAATGATTGGCTGAGCCTTGGACACAGACAGAGTTGCTCCAAACGTGCATCACTCGTTCGCTTACAAACCTGCATCGCTCGTTCGCTTACAGCCAGTAGTGATCCAAAGCTCCCCCTCCCAAACTTTTCTCATCTGATCTACACGATTCACGTAGGTCGCCTATTTTGGATTCAAAACGGTGAATTTCACCAAAAGTGAACTAGTTTGCATAGCTGTGTGTGTGTGTGTGTGTGCTTGCATGCCCTGTGTATGTGTGCGTGTGTGTGTGCCCTGTGTATGTGTGTACTCACCCTAAAGGAGATCTCCAGGTTCTCTCCTCCCCAAATGTCCATACCTGCGTCATACGTCCCTATCTCTTGGAAATAATCTCTGTCTATAGAGAACAACCCACCGGCCATGGTAGGAGTCCTGGAGAGAGAGAGAGGGGGGAGAGGGAGGGAGAGGGGAGGGGGAGAGAGGGGAGAGGGAGGGAGAGGGGAGGGGGAGAGAGGGGAGGGGGAGAGAGGGGAGGGAGAGAGAGGGGAGGGAGAGAGAGTGGAGGGAGAGAGAGGGGAGGGAGGGAGAGAGAGTGGAGGGAGAGGGAGGGAGAGGGGAGGGGGAGAGAGAGAGAGAGAGGGGAGGGAGAGAGAGTGGAGAGGGAGGGAGAGAGAGTGGAGAGGGAGGGGAGGGAGAGAGAGAGAGAGAGGGGAGGGGGAGAGAGAGAGAGAGAGAGTGGAGGGAGAGGGGAGGGAGAGAGAGAGAGAGAGAGAGGGGAGGGAGGGAGAGTGGAGGGAGAGGGGAGAGAGAGAGAGAGAGAGAGGGGAGAGTAGTGGAGGGAAAGAGTGGAGGGAGAGAGGGAGCGAGAGGGGAGGGGAGTGGAGAGAGAGAGGAGAGGGAGGTGGGTGGGAGCAAGGGGGGAGATAGGGTGGGGAGAGGGGGAGAGAGAAGAAAACAGTCACTCAACTACATTCTGGTTTCATGTTTGCGACAGAGATCACAAGTTTGTCCGTAGAGATGATATCTTCAGAGGCACAAAACATCAAGTCGACCTCCAGAGATGTTTTTTCCTGTTTTTCCATCTCAATACAATTCAAATCAATGTAAGGGCATTATTGGCATGGGAAACATTAGTTAACATTGCCTAAGCAAGAAATCTCTCTCTCCCTGTCAGTCTCTCAGAAGGAGGGATATACAGTGGCAGGAATAAGTATGTGAACCCTTTGGAATTACCTGGATTTCTGCATAAATTGATCATCAAATTTGATCTGACCTTCATCTGAGATCAAATCACTACAATAGACACAAACAGTGTGCTTAAACTAATAACACATAAATGATTGTATTTTTCTTGTCTATATTGAATACATAATAAAATATTCACAGTGTAGGTTGGAAAAAGTATGTGAACCCCTAGGCTAATGACTTCTCCAAAAGCTAACCTGGAGTCCAATCAATGATATGAGATTAGAGATGTTGGTTAGAGTTGCCCTCCCCTATACAAAACACTCACAAAATGTGAGTTTGCTATTCACAAGAAACATTGCCTGATGTGAATCATGCCTCGAACAAAAGAGATCTCAGAAGACCTAAGTTTAAGAATTGTTGACTTGCATAAAGCTGGAAAGGGCTACAAAAGTATCTCTAAAAGCCTTGATGTTCATCAGTCCCACGGTAAGACAAATTGTCTATAAATGTAGAAAGTTCAGCACTGTTGCTACTCTCCCTAGGAGTGGACGTCCTGCAAAGATGACTGCAAGAGCACAACGCAGAATTCTCAATGAGGTTAAGAAGAATCCTAGAGTGTCAGCTAAAGACTTACAGAAATCTCTGGAACATGCTAACATCTTGACGAGTCTACGATACATAAAACACTAAACAAGAATGGTGTTCATGGGAGAACACCACGAAAGATACCACTACTGTCAAAAAATAAACATTTCTGCATGTCTGAAGTTCGCAAAAGAGCACTTGGATATTCCACAGCGCTACTGGCAAAATATTCTGTGGACAGATGAAACTAAAGTTGAGTTGTTTGGAAGGAACACACAACACTATGTGTGGAGAAAAAAAGGCACAGCACGCCAACATCAAAACCTCATCCCAACTGTAGAGTATGGTGGAGGGAGCATCATGGTTTGGGACTGCTTTGCTGCCTCAGGGCCTGGAAAGGTTGCTATCATCAACGGAAAAATGAATTCACAAGTTTATCAAGACTTTTTGCAGGAGAATGTAAGGCTATCTGTCAACAATTGAAGCTCAACAGAAGTTGGGTGATGCAACAGGACAACGACACAAAACACAGAAATAAATCAACAACAGAATGGCTTCAACAGAAGAAAATACGCCTTCTGGAATGGCCCAGTTAGAGTGCTGACCTCAACCCGATTGAGATGCGGTGGCATAACCTCAATAGAGTGGTTCACATCACAAGAATATTTCTGAACTGAAACAGCTTTGTAAAGAGGACTGGTCCAAACTTCCTCCTGACCGCTGTGCAGGTCTGATCCACAACTACAGAACACATTTGGTTGAGGTTATTGCTTCCAAAGGAGGGTCCACCAGTTATCACATCTAAGGGTTCACATACTTTCCCCACCCTGCACCGTGACTGTTTAAACAGTGTGTTCAATAGACATGAAACCGTAGAATTGTTTGTGTGTTATTAGTTTAAGACTGTGTTTGTCTATTGTTGTGACCTAGATGAAGATCAGATCAAATTGTATGACCAATTTAAGCAGAAATCCATCTAATTCCAAAGGGTTCACATACTTTGTTGCCACCATATGTCATTGAGCTAGACTTGTTTTCAAGATGTTGATCAGGAAGACAACAGGGAACATGGTGCCAGTGCCACATAGAACAACAAATAGAACAGCACACGTCCCCCTGGGGAAACATATTGTGGGAACACGATCTGAGCTGTGCACTGTGTGGGGAGTCACACATGTCCTGTTGTTGGCCAGCTGGGAACAGAAAAGTAGAAAAACACCTCAGCAGACCAGGCAGGGAAACAGAAAAACACCTCGGCTGATATTAGCTGGCTAAAGATATTAGCTGGCTAAACTCAATAACATGTTGTTTTACTGAAACTACTTTACCCAGGTCACCTCACGAATAGACCTGTCTCTTTCCCTGTGTTGTGATGGAAACGGGACCTCTCAATGTGCCTCTGATAGTCCCAGTTGGACTGGTGGGGAACATGAACAGGAAGAGGTGATGAGGGACAAGCGAAAACAAACCCTGGGTTTTATTCCTGAATGTTCCCAGAGTTTCCCCATCCTCAACTACACAGGAACACAGCAACACAGCTACACCACACTGAGCTCATGTATTTGACTGAAAACAGAACTTATAACTAAGTCCCAGCTATGCCACTATTACTAGTCTATTACATTTAGATTCAGTAGAGTGTTAGAAGCAGGGATGATATCCTCACTGACTGGAGCTGAGGAGAGTCTACGTCCCAGTCTCTATGCCAGCGCTGTAGATGGGTAGTGTGTCCTACCTACCGGACGGGCAGAGTGCGGTCTCCCTTGCGGCGGTCCATCTCTCTCTGGGGTACAGGGTACCAGCGGAAGTTCAGCTTCCAGTTGAAGCCTCCGTAGGTCATGTCAGAACCAGCCATGTACTCAAACGTGTCATCACTGATCACGTCGATGATGGGACACACCACCGTTTTCCTGCAACACATATTCCCACACCACCACATCAGAAGACCTTTAGACCCACAATGACAAAGTGTTGAGTAGATGCTTGGACTTGTGAGTCCTAATCATTTCAATCACTTCTAATATCCAGAATATCTGCAGACCTCTACTGTGTTGACAACAGCAGTTACTAGTGTCTGGTGTTGCACCTGCCACTACTATCATGCTGTGTGTACACACACACACACACACACACACACACACACACACACACACACACACAGCCTGCCAGTCACTAGACAAACGTCAATCAACAGTAGGTAGGTAGTTCCTTAAATGAAGTATCCTTTAATAATAGACCACATGGAAAACTCAAAACTTTATTTTTTAAATATGAATTAAGACATGTTAAATGTCTCTCTGTGACTTCTAGGATGATTTAACCCACTTAACCGCAACATTTATCCAAGTTGAAATGTTTTATTGACACCAGTCATGAGAAACACACAATGGTAGAGTTTACAGACCATGGGCTGAGCAACCCTTCCTCCATAAGAAGACATACAGAGGGGTAGAAAGATAGAAGCTGGAGTACGCTGGGAGAAAAATGGGTTCAGAACAGAACTAAATAATAGTAATTAAGAGGTAATTAGACAAGTAGACAAATAAATAGTGAATAGATGATGAAAGGGCTCTTGACTTGGACCATAATTGGGGCACAGCCAACACGTGTGAATGAGAGAGAAAACTGACTTCCAGAATCCCTCTAGTTTGGGGCACAGCCAACACGTGTGAATGAGAGAGAAAACTGACTTCCAGAATCCCTCTAGTTTGGGGCACAGCCAACACGTGTGAATGAGAGAGAAAACTGACTTCCAGAATCCCTCTAGTTTGGGGCACAGCCAACACGTGTGAATGAGAGAGAAAACTGACTTCCAGAATCCCTCTAGTTTGGGGCACAGCCAACACGTGTGAATGAGAGAGAAAACTGACTTCCAGAATCCCTCTAGTTTGGGGCACAGCCAACACGTGTGAATGAGAGAGAAAACTGACTTCCAGAATCCCTCTAGTTTGGGGCACAGCCAACACGTGTGAATGAGAGAGAACACTGACTTCCAGAATCCCTCTAGTTTGGGGCACAGCCAACACGTGTGAATGAGAGAGAAAACTGACTTCCAGAATCCCTCTAGTTTGGGGCACAGCCAACACGTGAATGAGAGAGAAAACTGACTTCCAGAATCCCCCTAGTTTGGGGCACAGCCAACATATGTGAATGAGAGAGAAAACTGACTTCCAGAATCCCTCTAGTTTGGGGCACAGCCAACATATGTGAATGAGAGAGAAAACTGACTTCCAGAATCCCTCTAGTTTGGGGCACAGCCAACATGTGTGAATGAGAGAGAAAACTGACTTCCAGAATCCCTCTAGTTTGGGGCACAGCCAACATGTGTGAATGAGAGAGAAAACTGACTTCCAGAATCCCTCTAGTTTGGGGCACAGCCAACACGTGTGAATGAGAGAGAAAACTGACTTCCAGAATCCCTCTAGTTTGGGGCACAGCCAACACGTGTGAATGAGAGAGAAAACTGACTTCCAGAATCCCTCTAGTTTGGGGCACAGCCAACACGTGTGAATGAGAGAGAAAACTGACTTCCAGAATCCCTCTAGTTTGGGGCACAGCCAACATATGTGAATGAGAGAGAAAACTGACTTCCAGAATCCCTCTAGTTTGGGGCACAGCCAACACGTGAATGAGAGAGAAAACTGACTTCCAGAATCCCTCTAGTTTGGGGCACAGCCAACATATGTGAATGAGAGAGAAAACTGACTTCCAGAATCCCTCTAGTTTGGGGCACAGCCAACATATGTGAATGAGAGAGAAAACTGACTTCCAGAATCCCTCTAGTTTGGGGCACAGCCAACACGTGTGAATGAGAGATGTATGACAGCTTCTGCACTTATCAACCCCAACATTTATCCAAGTTTTCATCATCATTGTAAAGCCATAGTTGCTTTGTTGCATTAAAAAAGTCATTTGTGAAGATGATTATTTATGTAATGTGAATAGTGATTCATTTATTTAATGGTCCTTCATTGTAAGGTCAACCCAGTTAGGTGAACTAAACTCTAGTTTTAACACGGTGAAACTAGTCCTTTCAAAAATACAATTCTAAAGAAACATTGAACATCTAATAGTCAAATCCTGGTGTAAAAGCAGGTGAGCTGGTTCTACTCCTTCGGTCATTTTCTGGTGTTTTGTGGTGGAAGACTGAGCAGTTGGAGCACAGCCCTGTTACCCAGAGATACACAGGCTAGACATGTTTTAACAATGTTACTGTTTTGGTGAAGCTTGGATTCAATTGCCCCTCTCATTGCACACAACATGCTTCCATTCCTCCGCCACAAGGGAATTTATGGCTAATTTAAGATGATGTCGTCAACCCTTTACGGTCAACTGTTACTTTATTTGCCACTTACTACAGTATTATTTTATTTAACCTCTTGAGATGGAAAACAGGTTTTTTATTCATTTGAACATGTGCTCTTTATGACAGAAGAATTTTAAAATTAGGTGAACTAAAACGTTGCTTTTCTCCACCACTGAAAACATCTAACTGGTGGAACGACCCAAGTCCTGCTGTCAGCTCAGCACATTTACAGCTGTAGCACGGAATACAATCTGACCTCTATCTCTCTCCCTCTGCTGTGTGTGTGTGTGTGTGTGTGTGTGTGTGTGTGTGTGTGAGTGTGTACCAGCCTGAGGACATAAGTAAACAGAGGCTTTGTAATTAAGCATAAAAAAAACACAAGGACAAGCCCCCTGCAGGCTCAACAAATTGTTACTCATTTATTTATTACACCCAGCGTATGTGTGTGTGTGTGTCTGTGTGTGTGTGTGTGTGTGGAGTGTGTGTGGTGTGTGTGTGTGTGGTGTGTGTGTGATGTGCCTGTGGGTGTGTAACATACCTGTCTAGTTTGATGCGGGCCAGTAGAGGTTCCAGCCAGCCAATGGTGCACTCACAGTGAGCATCTAGAAACGTGATCACCTACATGACAACAAACACTTTACTGTTACAGAGAGGCTACTGACAGCAGCTGCATCTGAGCAGCATTTCACCATTCATACACACACACACACACACACACATACACACACACACACCTGTCCGGTGGAGAGTGAGGCTCCTTTCAGTCGAGCTCTGATCAGTCCAGATCTCTGTTCCATCCTCACCACTCTGACTGGAACCTCCATCCTCCTGACATACTGCTCTAACGGCCGCTTCAGGAAGTCTACAACATACACACACATCACACACACACACACACACATCAGAGACACACACACACATCACACACAAATGCAAGCCCAAAAACATATACTTAGTGTACTACCAGACCCATAGATGAAATAAATCCATCATCTGTAGATATGTGTTTGTGTGTGTGTGTGTGTGTGTATATGTGTGTATGTGTGTGTGTGTATATGTGTGTATGTGTGTGTATATGTGTGTATATGTGTGTATGTGAGTGTATATGTGTGTATATGTGTGTGTGTCTGTGTGTGTGTGTGTGTGTGTGTGTGTGTGTGTGTGTGTGTGTGTGTGTGTGTGTGTGTATATGTGTATATGTGTGTGTATATGTGTGTGTATATGTGTGTGTGTATATGTGTGTGTATATGTGTGTGTGTGTGTATATGTGTGTGTATATGTGTGTGTGTATATGTGTGTGTGTGTGTATATGTGTGTGTGTATATGTGTGTGTGTGTGTGTATACACGTCAGCATACCTGAGTATGGTGAGTGAAAGAGAGAGTGTGATCTCTGGTGTGGTCTGACTGGTAAGTGATATCTCCCTCCCAGACAGCATGCTCTCAGAGCTAAAGGATACCACCGACCCACTATCCCTTCCCCCTCCTCCCTTTCATCCCTCTATCCCAGGGGGTCAATAGGGGAACAGAGGGGGGTTGGAGGGAGGCTGGGGGTAATCCCTGCTCCCGGGGTATTAGGGACCTAATAATCTGCCCAAACAGGGATTAACAGCACTGGGCTGAGAGACAAGACACAGCACTCACACACACACACACACACACACACACACACACACACACACACAATAGCAAACACACACACACACACAGACGCATACATGCAGTCACACAGAGACACACAGTCACACACACATATTGTGCACACAGCCTTACACAGCATTTAGGAACAAGCCCAGATAAGCCCAGATAAAGAGACAGACAGTGCATCTCAGCGTGTACCTCTCTCACTAGCATCGTCCACCAGTACCACCTCCTCCAGCAGAGACTTGGGGGAGCGGTCGATGACAGAGCGGACGGTCCGCAGCAGAGTGGACCAGGCCTCATTGTGGAACACGATCACTACACTGGTACGAGGCAGATCGTCTGGATACAGCTTATTCTTACAGCTACGGAAGAGACAGAGAGAGAGAAACTAGCAGTTAGAGACTACATATACAAGACGACACATACACACAGAGAACACATACACACACTCACACAGAGAACGCATACAGAACACACACAGAGAACACACTCACACACCCACACAGAGAACACATACACACAGAGAGAACACATACAGAACAAACACAGACACACACACACACACACACACACACAGAGAACACATACAGAACACACACACACGAGAGAACACATACAGAACACACACACAGAGAACACATTCAGAACACACACACACATACACACACACACACACACACACACACACACACACACACACAACACATACAGAACACACACACAGAGAACACACACACACACAGAGAACATATACAGAACACACACACACAGAAGGGTCTTTCATGATGAACTGCAGTAATGTTTCCTGTGGTTCTGGAACAAGCAGCACATGATTTCATCATTAATATACATGGTGCATATCGTCCCCAATAACTTCAGCACACAGCTGGAGCCACATGACAGATGGGGTGACATGGCCTTTGACATGAGTGGATTTGAAAGATCAAGAAAATGAGCATCAAAGAGAATCCTGCTCCCTCCCTCACACCTGCTCCCTCCCTACCTCCCTCACTCCCTCCTGCTCCCTCCCTCCCTCACTCCTGCCCTCCCTCCCTCACTCCTGCTCCTGCCCTCCCTCCCTCACACCTGCTCCCTCCCTACCTCCCTCACTCATTCCTACTCCCTCCCTCCCTCACTCCTGCTCCCGCCCTCCCACCCTCACTCCTGCTCCCTCCTGCCCTCACACCTGCTCCCTCCCTCCCTCACTCCTGCTCCCTCCCGCCCTCACACCTGCTCCCTCCCTAACTCCTGCTACCTCCCTCACTCCCGCCCTCACTCCTGCTCCCGCCCTCACTCCTGCTCCCGCCCTCACTCCCTCACTCCTGCTCCCTCCCGCCCACACTCTTGCTCCCTCCCTCCCTCACTCACTCCTGCTCCCTCCCGCCCTCACTCCTGCCCTCCCTCCCTCACTCCTGCTCCCGCCCTCCCTCCCTCACTCCTGCTCCCTCCCTCACTCACTCCTGCTCCCTCCCTCACTCACTCCTGCTCCCTCCCCCACTCCTGCTCCCTCCCGCCCACACTCTTGCTCCCTCCCTCCCTCACTCACTCTTGCTCCCTCCCGCCCTCACTCCTGCCCTCCCTCCCTCACTCCTGCCCTCCCTCCCTCACTCCTGCTCCCTCCCTCACTCACTCCTGCTCCCTCCCTCACTCATCCTGCTCCCTCCCTCCCCCACTCCTGCTCCCTCCCGCCCTGCCTCCCTCCCCCACTCCTGCTCCCTCCCGCCCGCCCTCCCTCCCTCACTCCTGCTCCCTCCCTCTTGCCCTCACTCCTTCTCCCTCCCTACCTCACTCCTGCTCCCTCCCTCTTGCCCTCACTCCTGCTCCCTCCCTCCCTCACTCCTGCTCCCTCCCTCTTGCCCTCACTCCTGCTCCCTCCCTCTTGCCCTCACTCCTGCTCCCTCCTGCCCTCCCTCCATATATCTGCAGAATGTTCCCTCTCTCCCCACCCCTCCCTCAGAGTGATGGAATGTAGCAGGGGAGGAGAGGTGAGAGAAGAGGTGAGGATTCCTTCCCTCCTCCAGTTGCTCTGTCTCTGGAACCTATTACCTCACACACACAATCGTGGTGTGTGTGTGTGTGTGTGTGTGTGTGTGTTTCTGCTCGTAGGGAGGGGGTAAAACAGTTGCGTCAGATTACTCACTTGTCCACACACACATCAACACACACCAACACACACCAACACAAACTTACCTAACCCTGTGAGCTACTAGCATGACTTTCCAGACATGATCTATGCTCCGAGACAGACAGAAAACATGACGTCTATAACTCATCATCATCAAGAGTGTGTGTGTGTGTGTGTGTGTGTGTGAGACGTATACATGGAGAAAGAGAGAGTAGACAAGTTGTGAAAGGAACAACTGGGTTATAGTGTAATCAGCTGCAGGCTGAGGATGAGGCAGTAAATTGTGGGGGAGGTCAGTACATTGTGGGGGAGGTCAGTACATTGTGGGAGCCCCACCCAGACCAGCTCCAGCCCCACCCAGCTCCAGGCCCACCCAGACCCAGACCAGCTCCAGGCTCACCCAGACCCAGACCAGCTCCAGGCCCACCCATTCCCAGACCAGCTCCAGGCCCACCCAGACCCAGACCAGCTCCAGGCTCACCCAGACCCAGACCAGCTCCAGCCCCACCCATTCCCAGACCAGCTCCAGCCCCACCCATTCCCAGACCAGCTCCAGGCCCACCCAGACCCAGACCAGCTCCAGGCTCACCCATTCCCAGACCAGCTCCAGGCCCACCCACTTCCAGACCAGCTCCAAACCCACCCAGCTCCAGGCCCACCCATTCCCAGACCAGCTCCAGCCCCACCCATTCCCAGACCAGCTCCAGGCCCACCCATTCCCAGACCAGCTCCAGTCCCACCCATTCCCAGACCAGCTCCAGGCCCACCCAGACCGAGACCAGCTCCAGGCCCACCCAGACCCAGACCAGCTCCAGCCCCACCCATTCCCAGACCAGCTCCAGGCCCACCCACTTCCAGACCAGCTCCAAACCCACCCAGCTCCAGGCCCACCCAGCCCCAGACCAGCTCCAAACCCACCCAGCCCCACCCGGACCAGCTCCAGGCCAGCCCTGCCCAGCCCTACTCCAGGCCAGCCCCTCCCCTATCCAGCCCAGTTCCACCCCTACCCTACCCAGTCCAGCTCCACCCCCAACCAGCCCAGCCCCTATCCAGCCCAGCTCCACCCCTATCCAGCCCAGCTCCACCCCCACCCAGCCCAGCACCATCCCTATCCAGCCCAGCTTCACCCCCACCCAGCCCAACTCCAGCCCAGTCACTGCTGCTATTGACTGAGTCTTATCTGTTAATTGGAAAAGCAGGTGGAGGGAGACGAGCCTGGGACAAAACACTCTCAGTAATCAACTAAAGCTCAGAAAGAGAAACACATTTCACACATCAATGTGCACTGTCTGACTCCAGGCAAGGCTGTGTGTGTGTGTTAGGCTTGGGCGGTATCCAGATGTTCGTCATCCCAACCTTCTCTCATCCCGGGATTTACGGTATAACCGGCACAGCACACAAGGGGGCGCTAAAAACACAAGAAAAGCCATTGGGCCTCTAATACCAGGATGCTAACAAAATTCGCACAAACTAAAAGCTATATCACATAGATGCTGTTAGCTAAACGCTAATGAGCGAAAACGAACATAAACTAACCGCAAATGCAAATCCTGCTCATAAAGTTACACAAGCATAGCTAGAGGAGCAGAGGGGAGAAGAAAGGTAGAAGATATAAACGCTAAAGGAAGCACAGGGAGAGATTTAGCAGCAGTACAGAAAACTCATCCAGAGATCTTTGATTTCTGGCAAAAAGCCATTATAAGATATCAGATGGCAAACGTTTAATAGTGAATTGGAGTGTAAATTCATCTCATGTGCGCTGCAGAAGAGAGACTCAAGTGTTCTGGGGAACTACACTTCATAATGTAAAATAATGTGACAGCTGAAATGAAGAACACAAACAGACCTTTCATATGCCTGGAAGGTCGAGTCATTAACATAATCTATAACGATTCATCTATAACGAATCATCTTTAACTAATCGTCAATAACAAACTAGATAATAACAGATATTTGTCTAACATCTATTCTAATGACCTATAACTAACCATCTGTAACTAACTAACAAACCATAACAATAACTAATAATCATCAATAATAACCTAATACCAAATCACTGCAATTATCTATATTATATTAAAAACTGTCTGGTTCAGGCCCCGAATGCTGATTGGCTGACAGCCGTGCTATATCAGACCGTATACCATGGGTATGACAAAACATTTATTTTCACTGCTCTAATTATATTGGTAACCAGTTTATAATAGCAATAAGGCACCTCGAGGGTTTGTGATATATGGGCAATATATCACGGCTAAGGGATGTATCCAGGAATAAGAAGAGCCCTTAGCCGTGGTATATTGGCCATATATCATACCCCCTTGGGCCTTATTGCTAAAATATAAATTGGTTGGTTTGAGGCCTGATTGCTGATTGGCTGTAAGCTGTGGTATATCAGACTGTATACCATGGGTGTAACAAAAACATTATTTGTAATGTTCTAATTACCTTAGTAACCAGTTTGTAATATCAATAAGGCACCTCGGGGTTTGTGGCATAAGGCCAATTGAGCACAGCTTTAATAAAGATATGTTATTAGTCTGTTGTAGGTGATTATCTCTAGACTAGAGAGGATCTGTTGTAGGTGATTATCTCTAGACTAGAGAGGATCTGTTGTAGGTGATTATCTCTAGACTAGAGAGGATCTGTTGTAGGTGATTATCTCTAGACTAGAGGATCTGTTATAGGTGATTATCTCTAGACTAGAGAGGATCTGTTGTAGGTGATTATCTCTAGACTAGAGAGGATCTGTTGTAGGTGATTATCTCTAGACTAGAGAGGATCTGTTGTAGGTGATTATCTCTAGACTAGAGAGGATCTGTTGTAGGTGATTATCTCTATACTATAGAGGATCTGTTGTTCACTGTAACATGGACAATAAAGCACAGTTTAAAAAAATATATGGTATTAGTCTGTAGTAAGTGATTATCTCTAAACTAGAGAGGATCTGTTGTAGGTGATTATCTCTAGACTATAGAGGATCTGTTGTTCGCTGTAACATGGACAATAAAGCACAGCTTTAATAAAGATATGTTATTAGTCTGTTGTAGGTGATTATCTCTAGACTAGAGAGGATCTGTTGTAGGTGATTATCTCTAGACTAGAGGGGGATCTGTTGTAGGTGCTTATCTCTAGACTATAGAGGATCTGTTGTAGGTGATTATCTCTAGACTAGAGAGGATCTGTTGTAGGTGCTTATCTCTAGACTAGAGAGGATATGTTCTAGGTGATTATCTCTACACTAGAGAGGATCTGTTGTAGGTGATTATCTCTAGACTAGAGAGGATATGTTGTAGGTGATTATCTCTAGACTAGAGAGGATCTGTTGTAGGTGATTATCTCTAGACTAGAGAGGATCTGTTGTAGGTGATTATCTCTAGACTAGAGAGGATCTGTTGTAGGTGATTATCTCTAGACTAGAGAGGATATGTTGTTTGTTGTAACATGGACAATAAAGATGGATTACCAGCTATAGACTCACCCCTCCAGGCGGACATCAGGCAGGGTTCTGTTGAATGCGATCATCTCCGAGGCCATCAGGTTAAACTGGTTGATCTTAAACATCTCCTTCATCTTCTCCTGGTTCTCTTTAGAAATCACCACAGGTTTACCTCCTTCTCCTGGACCCTCCCTGGGACGCAATACTGTATCTACAACACCACAGAGAGAGAGAGAGGGGTGAGTGTGTGTGTGTGTGTGTGTGTGTGTGTGTGTGTGTGTGTGTGTGCGCGCGCGTGTGTGTGTGTGTGTGTGTGTGTGTGTGTGTGTGTGTGTGTGTGTGTGTGTGTGTGTGTGTGTGTGCAATGTGTTTGTGTGTGTGTGCTCACCGTCCCTGCCTGGCAGGCCCCTCTCCCTCTTGTCATCACACTTGTTACACTCGCTGAAGTAGAGCAGGATGAACATGTCCAACATCACCCACACCAGGGAGGTGGCCAGAACCACCTTACAGTAGGCAAACCTCCGCATCCTAGAGAGACAGGAGACAGGAGACAGGAGAGAGACAGAGAGAGGAGAGGAGAGAGAGAGGAGAGAGAGAGAAGAGAGAGGAGAGAGGAGAGAGAGACAGAGAGCGAGAGAGGAGAGAGAGGTAATAAGATGAACACCAGGAAGTTAACCTCAGACTTCCTCATTATGTTACAGAGAGAAATGGCTAGTCACAATCACACACCTTACACTCTTAGAAAAAAAGGTGCTATCTAGAACCTAAAATGGTTCTTCGGCTGTCCCCATAGGAGAACCCTTGAAGAAACATTTTTGGTTCCTAGTAAAACCCTTTTGGTTTCCAGGTGAACCCTTCTGGGTTCCATGAAGAACCTTTTCCACAGAGGGTTCTACATGGGGACAGCTGAACCACCATTTTGGAACCCTTTTTTTCTAAGAGTGGATCAATTAAAGCTTTCTTTCTCTCTCTCCCTCTGTCTCGTATCTCTCCGTGTCTCTCTCCTTTCTCTGCTGACCAAAACACACCCTGTCCTCTCCCTCTGTCTCGTATCTCTCCGTGTCTCTCTCCTTTCTCTGCTGACCAAAACACACCCTGTCCTCTCCCTCTGTATCGTATCTCTCCGTGTCTCTCTCCTTTCTCTGCTGACCAAAACACACCCTGTCCTAACCACCTGTCCTCTCCCTCTCCCATCTCTTATCTGCCGTGTGGTTAACACACCCTGTCCTAACCACCTGTCCTCTCCCATCTCTTATCTGCCGTGTGGTTAACACACCCTGTCCTAACCACCTGTCCTCTCCCATCTCTTATCTGCTGTGTGGTTAACACACCCTGTCCTAACCACCTGTCCTCTCCCTCTCCCATCTCTTATCTGCCGTGTGGTTAACACACCCTGTCCTAACCACCTGTCCTCTCCCATCTCTTATCTGCTGTGTGTCTGTCTCTCTGTCTCCTCTCTAACTGTGCAGTGGTCTCCTCTCTCTGTCTCCTCTCTAACTGTGCAGAGGTCTCCTCTCTCTGTCTCCTCTCTAACTGTGCAGTGGTCTCCTCTCTCTCTCTGTCTCTCTCTAACTGTGCAGTGGTCTCCTTTCTCTCTCTCTCTGTCTCCTCTCTAACTGTGCAGTGGTCTCTCTCTCTCTCTCTCTCTAACTGTGCTGTGGTCTCCTCTATCTATCTCTCTAACTGTGCAGTGGTCTCCTCTCTCTCTCTCTAACTGTGCTGTGGTCTCCTCTATCTATCTCTCTAAATGTGCAGTGGTCTCCTCTCTCTCTCTCTAACTGTGCAGTGCTCTCCTCTCTCTCTCTCTCCTTTAACTGTGCAGTGGTCTCCTCTCTCTATCTAACTGTGCAGTGCTCTCCTCTCTCTCTCTCCTTTAACTGTGCAGTGGTCTCCTCTCTGTCTCTCTCTCCTCTAACTGTGCAGTGCTCTCCTCTCTCTCTCTGTCTCTCTCTCTCTAACTGTGCAGTGGTCCTCCTCTCTCTCTCTCTCTCTCTCTCTCTCTCTCTAACTGTGCAGTGGTCTCCTCTCTCTCTCTCTCTGTCTCATCTCTAACTGTGCAGTGGTCTCCTCTCTCTCTCTGTCTCTCTCTCCTTTAACTGTGCAGTGCTCTCCTCTCTCTCTAACTGTGCAGTGGTCTCCTTTCTCTCTCTGTCTCTCTCTAACTGTGCAGAGGTCTCCTCTCTCTGTCTCCTCTCTAACTGTGCAGTGGTCTCCTCTCTCTCTCTGTCTCTCTCTAACTGTGCAGTGGTCTCCTTTCTCTCTCTCTCTGTCTCCTCTCTAACTGTGCAGTGGTCTCTCTCTCTCTCTCTCTCTAACTGTGCTGTGGTCTCCTCTATCTATCTCTCTAACTGTGCAGTGGTCTCCTCTCTCTCTCTCTAACTGTGCTGTGGTCTCCTCTATCTATCTCTCTAAATGTGCAGTGGTCTCCTCTCTCTCTCTCTAACTGTGCAGTGCTCTCCTCTCTCTCTCTCTCCTTTAACTGTGCAGTGGTCTCCTCTCTCTATCTAACTGTGCAGTGCTCTCCTCTCTCTCTCTCCTTTAACTGTGCAGTGGTCTCCTCTCTGTCTCTCTCTCCTCTAACTGTGCAGTGCTCTCCTCTCTCTCTCTGTCTCTCTCTCTCTAACTGTGCAGTGGTCCTCCTCTCTCTCTCTCTCTCTCTCTCTCTCTCTCTAACTGTGCAGTGGTCTCCTCTCTCTCTCTCTCTGTCTCATCTCTAACTGTGCAGTGGTCTCCTCTCTCTCTCTGTCTCTCTCTCCTTTAACTGTGCAGTGCTCTCCTCTCTCTCTAACTGTGCAGTGGTCTCCTTTCTCTCTCTGTCTCTCTCTAACTGTGCAGTGGTCTCCTCTCTCTCTCTCTCTCTCTCTAACTGTGCAGTGGTCTCTCTCTCTCTCTCTCTAACTGTGCAGTGGTCTCCTCTCTCTCTCCTGTAACTGTGCAGTGCTCTCCTCTCTCTCTGTCACGTGCCTCTCAGGTTTCAAGAGGAGGAAAGCCATTCTGCAGTCAGCCATGCCAACATCTCCTCCCCTCTATAGAGTTCACAGTGAATGAACAGGCCAGGCTTCCTCAGGGCCAGAGTCTACAGTTACCAGAGACGATATTTCCTCCTAAGAGCTCAGGAGCTTGACCTTTAAATGTTTCATTTCATCAACGGTATAGTACAGCTTGATACACTTCTGTCTCCTCTTCTACCTCTCCCTGTCTTACTCTATCCTCACTGGCCCCTCCACTGGGCAGAGTACGGTGGCCTGGTGGAGAGAAGTGTGTGTTTAAGAGGATGTGTGTTCGTGAAAGAGAGAGAGTGAGTGTTGTTCATGGATGTGTGTTATCTGGCGCAGCGTGTTCGCACACAACGTTGTTACTCCTCACAGCTGAGTGACAAAGCGTGGGCAGAGAGCGACCACTGAATAGGTCTCCTCCTCACTAAAAATCCATCTCTGCTACTCTCCTTATTTCTGGATCACTCTCTCTTTAGTCTTTTCCAAACAAACTCTGTTCTTTATCATTTTCTCTCTCTTTCTCCTACTAGCCTTTCCTCTCTGTAACATAATGAGGAGGTTTGAGGTTAACTTCCTGGTGTTCATCTTATTATCTCTCTCTCCTCTCTTTCTCTCTCTCCTCTCTCACTCTCTCTCTCCTCTCTTCTTCTCTTTCTCTTTCTCCTCTCTTTGTCTCTCTCCTCTCTTTGTCTCTCTCTCTCTCTCCTCTCTTTCTCTTTCTCTCTCTCTCTCTCGCTCCTCTCTTTCTCTCTCTCCTCTTTCTCTCTCTCTCCTCTCTTTCTCTCCCTCTCTTTCTCTCTCCTCTCTTTCTCTCTCTCTTCTCACTCTCCCTCACCTCCTCTGTCACTCTCTCTCTGTCACACTCTCTCTGTCACTCCGTCTCTAATGTGGGAGCTGGGCCAATACCAGCTCACACTGACCTCATGTGAACTTCACTGACCTAATACGACATACACACACACTGAGACACGCACACACGCACACTAGAGGTCGACCGATTATGATTTTCAATGCCGGTACCGATACCGATTATTGGAGGACAAAAAAAGCCGATACCGATTAATCTGCCGACTTAATTTTTTAAAATGTATATATAAATTATATATATATATATATATATATATATATATATATACACACACACACACACACACACACACACACACACACACACACACACATTTTTGTAAAAATGACAATTGCAACAATACTGAATGAACAATGAACACTTTTATTTTAACTTAATATAATACATATGGGCTTTTGGATGGGTGTTCTTAAGATGATTCCACAGGTTGGTGGTATTTTTTGATTTAGCCGTTGCTGACCCCATGCTTACATCTTTATCACAAATAAGACACCTTGCTTTCCCTGGTGCCAATTCCATGTAATAGTCCCACACTGGTGCTCTGCTTTTCTCTGCCATCTGTAAACACACACACAGCTCTGAAGTGACAACGATACTGAAGAGTCTGCTTAGGAGACAAATACTCTCAACTGTTTGAATAAAAATAGAGTTTAAGTTACCTGTGATGAATGTTGAAAACAAAAACTGTCATTTCTATATGCAGGAAATCCTATTTTAATAATGGACATGGTAAGAATTGACTACCAAAGTGCGAGTCATATTTCCCATGACACCTTCTAGCAAAATCTGAAAATCGGTTCCTTTATTCATTTATTCCATAGGATATTTTTAGATTCACTTAAAATAAGGTCTGTGTTTCGTGTAGGCTTACACCACCGTGTCAATTTTATAACTGTGTAGATATCCATAGGACAAGGTAACTCTGATCAATATTGGCTAAATATAAGCGAAGATCATTTTTTTTGTAGAGTTGTTTATGAAAATAATGTTGACAAACGTTACCTTCTCCTAGTGAGATTTCTCCTAGTGAGATTAAGCCTGAACGAAACACAGACCTTATCTGAAGTAGATCAAGACATTCTCTATGGAAGACATGAACAGAGGTGGTTTAAGCCTGAACGAAACACAGACCTTATTGGAAGTAGATCAAGACATTCTCTATGGAAGACATGAACAGAGGTGGTTTAAGCCTGAACTAAACACAGACCTTATCTGAAGTAGATCAAGACATTCTCTATGGAAGACATGAACAGAGGAGGTTTAAGCCTGAACGAAACACAGACCTTATTGGAAGTAGATCAAGACATTCTCTATGGAAGACATGAACAGAGGTGGTTTAAGCCTGAACGAAACACAGACCTTATTGGAAGTAGATCAAGACATTCTCTATGGAAGACATGAACAGAGGTGGTTTAAGCCTGAACGAAACACAGACCTTATTGGAAGTAGATCAAGACATTCTCTATGGAAGACATGAACAGAGGTGGTTTAAGCCTGAACGAAACACAGACCTTATCTGAAGTAGATCAAGACATTCTCTATGGAAGACATGAACAGAAGTGGTTTAAGCCTGAACTAAACACAGACCTTATCTGAAGTAGATCAAGACATTCTCTATGGAAGACATGAACAGAGGAGGTTTAAACCTGCACTAAACACAGACCTTATTGGAAGTAGATCAAGACATTCTCTATGGAAGACATGAACAGAGGTGGTTTAAGCCTGAACGAAACACAGACCTTATCTGAAGTAGATCAAGACATTCTCTATGGAAGACATGAACAGAGGTGGTTTAAGCCTGAACGAAACACAGACCTTATCTGAAGTAGATCAAGACATTCTCTATGGAAGACATGAACAGAGGTGGTTTAAGCCTGAACGAAACACAGACCTTATCTGAAGTAGATCAAGACATTCTCTATGGAAGACATGAACAGAGGTGGTTTAAGCCTGAACGAAACACAGACCTTATCTGAAGTAGATCAAGACATTCTCTATGGAAGACATGAACAGAGGTGGTTTAAGCCTGAACGAAACACAGACCTTATCTGAAGTAGATCAAGACATTCTCTATGGAAGACATGAACAGAGGTGGTTTAAGCCTGAACGAAACACAGACCTTATTGGAAGTAGATCAAGACATTCTGTATGGAAGACATGAACAGAGGTGGTTTAAGCCTGAATGAAACACAGACCTTATTGGAAGCAGATCAAGACATTCTCTATGGAAGACATGAACAGAGGCGGTTTAAGCCTGAACGAAACACAGACCTTATCTGAAGTAGATCAAGACATTCTCTATGGAAGACATGAACAGAGGTGGTTTAAGCCTGAACGAAACACAGACCTTATTGGAAGTAGATCAAGACATTCTCTATGGAAGACATGAACAGAGGTGGTTTAAGCCTGAACGAAACACAGACCTTATTGGAAGTAGATCAAGACATTCTCTATGGAAGACATGAACAGAGGTGGTTTAAACCTGAACGAAACACAGACCTTATCTGAAGTAGATCAAGACATTCTCTATGGAAGACATAAACAGAGGTGGTTTAAGCCTGAACGAAACACAGACCTTATTGGAAGTAGATCAAGACATTCTCTATGGAAGACATGAACAGAGGTGGTTTAAGCCTGAACGAAACACAGACCTTATCTGAAGTAGATCAAGACATTCTCTATGGAAGACATGAACAGAGGTGGTTTAAGCCTGAACGAAACACAGACCTTATTTGAAGTAGATCAAGACATTCTCTATGGAAGACATGAACAGAGGTGGTTTAAGCCTGAACTAAACACAGACCTTATCTGAAGTAGATCAAGACATTCTCTATGGAAGACATGAACAGAAGTGGTTTAAGCCTGAAACACAGACCTTATTGGAAGTAGATCAAGACATTCTCTATGGAAGACATGAACAGAGGTGGTTTAAGCCTGAACGAAACACAGACCTTATTGGAAGTAGATCAAGACATTCTCTATGGAAGACATGAACAGAGGCGGTTTAAGCACGAAACACAGACCTTATCTGAAGTAGATCAAGACATTCTCTATGGAAGACATGAACAGAGGTGGTTTAAGCCTGAACTAAACACAGACCTTATCTGAAGTAGATCAAGACATTCTCTATGGAAGACATGAACAGAGGAGGTTTAAGCCTGAACGAAACACAGACCTTATTGGAAGTAGATCAAGACATTCTCTATGGAAGACATGAACAGAGGTGGTTTAAGCCTGAACGAAACACAGACCTTATCTGAAGTAGATCAAGACATTCTCTATGGAAGACATGAACAGAGGTGGTTTAAGCCTGAACTAAACACAGACCTTATCTGAAGTAGATCAAGACATTCTCTATGGAAGACATGAACAGAAGTGGTTTAAGCCTGAAACACAGACCTTATCTGAAGTAGATCAAGACATTCTGCAGATCAAGATATTCTGTATGGAAGACATGAACGGTAAAATAACGAAGGAACCCCTTTCAAGTTCAGCCACAAGTTTTTACAGGAATTATAACGCGTCAACTATTTCTCTCTAAACCATATACCTTTGACTATTAGGAGCCTGCTGCTGCCTACCACCCCTCAGTCAGACTGCTCTATCAAATATCAAATCATAGACTTAACTATAATAAACACACAGAAATACGAGCCTTAGGTCAAATCCGGAAACTATCACCTCGAAAACAAAATGTTTATTCCGTTCAGTATTTTATCTAACGGGTGGCATCCATGAGTCAAAAATATTCCTGTTACATTGCACAACCTTCAATGTTATGTCATAATTACGTAAAATTCTGGCAAATTAGTTCGCAACGAGCCAAGCTGCCCAAACTGTTGCATATACCCTGACTCTGCGTGCAATGAACGCAAGAGAAGTGACACAATTTCACCTGGTTAATAGTGCCTGCTAACCTGGATTTCTTTTAGCTAAATATGCAGGTTTAAAAATATATACTTCTGTGTATTGAATTTAAGAAAGGCATTGATGTTTATGGTTAGGTACACAATGGGGCAACGACAGTCGTTGATTGATTGTTTTTTATAAGATAAGTTTAATGCTAGCTAGCAACTTACCTTGGCTTACTGCATTCGCGTAACAGGCAGCCTCAGGTGCTAATCAGGTGGTTAGAGCGTTGGACTAGTTAACTGTAAGGTTGCAAGATTGAATCCCCGAGCTGACAAGGTAAAAATCTGTCGTTCTGCCCCTGAACAAGGCAGTTAACCCACTGTTCCTAGGCCGTCGTTGAAAATAATAATGTGTTGTTAACTGACTTGGCTAGTTAAATAAAATGTGTAAAAAAATATATGAAAAATTTGAATCTGCAAAATCGGCGCCCAAAAATACCGATTTCTGATCGTTATGAAAACTTGAAATAGTCCCTAATTAAATCGGCCATTCCGATTAATCGGTCAACCTCTAGCACACACACACACACACACACACACACACACACACACACACACACACACACACACACACACACACACAGTCCCTCAGCTTGCCTTCTCTGCAGACTGTATTTCTAATCAGGGATGGCAGAGGACACCCCACTATGTCTTCCCTGCTCACGCAGGCTCCTGGCTCACTGTGTGTGTGTGTGTGTGTGTGTGTGTGTGTGTGTGTGTGTGTGTGTGTGCGTGTGAGTCAGAGTGTCTATATTACATATCAGGTTTGTTAGTATTTGCAGTCTTTGACAAAAATAGACTGCCTCTCTGACACAACACAGACAACCCCCCCTCTCTCTCTCTCTGTCTCTCTCTCTCTCTCTCTCTGTGTCTCAAATCCCTCCCTCTTTCTTTTCTCTCTACCTTCTTCATCTCCATATCTTCACTCCATTTCCCCCTCCCTTCGATTAACATCCCTCTCTCATTTCTCCTCCCCCCCTCTCCCCTCTCTCATCTCCCCTCCCCTCTTTCATCTCCCCTCCCCTCTCTCATCTCCCCTCCCCCTCCCATCTCCCCTCCCCCCTCTCTCATCTCCCCTCCCCCCTCCCATCTCTCATCTCCCCACCCCTCTCTCCCCTCTCTCATCTCCCCTCCCCCCTCCCATCTCTCATCTCCCCTCCCCTCTCTCCATTACGTTTTCTCCTTTCCAGAGTGGTTGCCATCACTACTTGCCTTCACAGAGGAGATCCCCTCCTCTCTTCTTCTCTCCTTCCTCTGCTGGTTTAATCCTCCGTTCAAGGGAGATTGCACAACTACTAGGTTACAGCCAGAGAATAATGATCCTCTGAGGCTTGGAGATGTTCACTACTCAAGGATTTATGGAGTTGCTATGAGGAATGTGCTCAATGGGATTCTCGGTGTATCCTGTGTGCGTGTGTCGTGCGTTGTCATGACACCAGAATTTAGAACCCAGTGCATTATCAAGCACACACAAACACACACACACGGTCATAAATGATCATAGTGTGTTTGTGTGAGCAGCCCAGGCACACACACACACACACACACTAGGGCTTGCACAATTACCATGTAAATGACGGATGAAGACGTCATAACCGTTAATTATTTGTAATAAAAACTATTCTAAAACAAGTCTGAGTTGGGAATGAACAGCTGACTGAAATATGCATGGTTCCCCGGTTCAAATGTTAAAGATACGAGTGCATCGGCCCGTGGAGCCCAAACCGTTCCAAATGTAGCATGAATCAGTCAGAAAAACCATTCAAACGTTACGAACCAGTTCACTGACGTTGTTTACTCACATCCTTTTATTTCCCCTCTGAAAATATCTGGAATCTTTTGTGACTTAACCTTTCTGATCTCCCCATCCCGGATCCGGGTTCGTGAATACAGACTCAAGCTCATTACCATAACGCAACGTTAACTATTCATGAAAATCGCAAATGAAATGAAATAAATATGCTAGCTCTCAAGCTTAGCCTTTTGTTAACAACACTGTCATCTCAGATTTTCAAAATATGCTTCTCAACCATTGCAAAACAAGCATTTGTGTAACAGTATTGATGGCTAACGTAGCATTTAGCATTAGCATTCAGCTGGCAACATTTACACAAAAAAACAGAAAAGCATTCAAAAAAATAATTTACCTTTGAAGAACTTCAGATGTTTTCAATGAGGAGACTCTCAGATAGCAAATGTTCAGTTTTTCCTGAAAGATTATTTGTTTAGGACAAATCGCTCCGTTTTCTGCGTCACGTTTAGCTATGAAAAAACCCCTGTATCCAGGATTGTGTAAATCTATCAGCAAGCTCATTAGCATAACACAACGTTAACTATTTATGAAAATCGCAAATGAAATGAAATAAATATGCCATCTCTCAAGCTTAGCCTTTTGTAAACAACACTGTCATCTCAGATTTTCAAAATATGCTTCTCAACCATAGGAAAACAATAATTTGTGTAAAAGTAGCTAGCTAGAGTTAGCATTTCGCGTTAGCATTTAGCGTTAGCATTAGCGTTAGCATCCAGCACGCAACATTAACAAAAACATAAAAGCCTTCAAATAAAATCATTTACCTTTGAAGAACTTCTGATGTTTTCAATGAGGATACTCTCAGTTAGATAGCAGATGCTCAGTTTTTCCAAAAAGATTCCTTGTGTATTAGAAATAGCTCCGTTTTATACATCACATTTGGCTACCAAAAAAAATCCATAAATTCAGTCCTCAAAACGCAAACTTTTTTCCAAATTAACTCCATAATATCGACTGAAAACATGGCAAACGTTGTTTAGAATCAATCATCAAGGTGTTTTTCACATATCTCTTCATTGATACATCGTTCTTGGACACATGCTTTCTCCCCTGAATCAAATGGTAAAGTAGAAGCAGCTGGCAATTGCGCACCGAATTCGACGCAGGACACCAGGCGGACACTTGGAAAATGTAGTCTCTTATGGTCAATCTTCCAATGATATGCCTACAAATACGTCACAATGCTGCTAAGACCTTGGGCGAACGACAGAAAGTGTAGGCTCATTCGTTGCGCAATCACAGCCATATAAGGAGAGAATGGAAAACAGAGCTTCAGAAATTCTGCTAATTCCTGGGTGATGCATCATCTTGGTTTCGCCTGTAGAATGAGTTCTGGGGCACTTACAGACAAAATCTTTGCAGATTCTGAAACTTCAGAGTGTTTTCTTTCCAAAACTGTCAAGAATATGCATAGTCGAGCATCTTTTCGTGACAAAATATCGCGCTTAAAACGGGAACGTTTTTTATCCAAAAATGAAATAGCGCCCCTAGAGCTCTAACAGGTTAATAGATGCTCCTATTGAACTAAGCAGGAAATGCTTATGACCGTATTGATCTCCAAGTCAGATTACAGCTGTGCATACAGAGCACAGCTGCTCACGCCAACCAGAACCTCCCCGATCAAATACTCCTATATCTGCACGGCGCCTTCAGCATTCAAACGCATGGAAAATGGCTCTCGCAATGTCAAATCATAGGCTTTATTAGTTGGGTGACAATGTCAAATCATAGGCATTATTAGTTGGGTGACAATGTCAAATCATAGGCTTTATTAGTTGGGTGACAATGTCAAATCATAGGCTTTATTAGTTGGGTGACAATGTCAAATCATAGGCTTTATTAGTTGGGTGACAATGTCAAATCATAGGCTTTATTAGTTGGGTGACAATGTCAAATCATAGGCTTTATTAGTTGGGTGACAATGTCAAATCATAGGCATTATTAGTTGGGTGACAATGTCAAATCATAGGCTTTATTAGTTGGGTGACAATGTCAAATCATAGGCTTTATTAGTTGGGTGACAATGTCAAATCATAGGCATTATTAGTTGGGTGACAATGTCTAATCATAGGCATTATTAGTTGGGTGACAATGTCTAATCATAGGCTTTATTAGTTGGGTGACAATGTCAAATCATAGGCTTTATTAGTTGGGTGACAATGTCAAATCAGAGGCATTATTAGTTGGGTGACAATGTCAAATCATAGGCTTTATTAGTTGGGTGACAATGTCAAATCATAGGCTTTATTAGTTGGGTGACAATGTCAAATCATAGGCATTATTAGTTGGGTGACAATGTCATTTGCTGGGTCATTGTAGAAAAGGGTGTTTTACTGACAGACTTGTGTAGGCTACCAGAGTGGACACAACTCACATCCTACAGACTGCACATCTTACTGCTGATTGGGCTTTTAGATGGCCAGATTCACCATAACACATTGTTTTGGTAGTTCTGCTTCCATTTTTACATGAACATGATAAAGTTGTAATTTCCTAACTAGGACAGCTGCCCTGTAGGCCTGTGGTCTGAGTCTGAGCAGGAGAACACCAGCTCTCCTCCGGAACTTTGCAAACGGTCAAAACCATTCGCTTTTCAAATCCAAAGCTATGCAATATAATGAATGTGTTCATGCAACAAATGTTAATGGATCGAATGGTATCGAACTCAATCACATCAATTCCTTCCCCTATTCAAACCGAATCGCACCGATACTTTTGGTTTGAAACGTATCGTTCCTGTATCATATCGGAGCCCATGTATCTAGATGTGTGTCAAATCGTGCTTGTAAGGAGAGATGCACATCCCTAGTCATTTGAGTTGAATCAGCAAATCACAGAGTATATTTCCTGCTTTTACTTCCTGTTTTTACTTCCTGTTTTGCTCCTATGAGTACACTCGCAATTCCTGCCAGTCCACCCATTATGCCCATTCTACTCATTCTATTTCTATGGCAGCACATGCAGAGGAGAGGAGAAAATGTGTCCCCCCCCAATTATTTTTTTTGCTATTCGGACGGTTATTACGGAGACACAGTTGTTTGACTGACCAGGACTGTCACAGCCCTAACACACACACACACACACACACACACTTCTGAATCAGTCTCTCTCTAGGACGCGGCTACGGTTCAGTTTCAGGTCAGAACCTCGTGGGGGTCAAGAGCTCAGACTTACTCTAGACACACAGAGAGAGAGAGGGGGGAGGGGGAGCGGGAGGGAGGTAGAGGGGGAGGGAGGTAGAAGGAGGGGGAGGTAGAGGGAGGGGGAGGGAGGGGGAGTGAGGGGAGGTAGAGGGAGGTAGAAGGGAAGGGAGGTAGAAGGAGGGGGAAGGTGGTAGAGGGAGATAGAGGGAGGGGAGGGAGATAGAGGGAGGTAGAGGGAGGGGGAGTGAGAGGGAGGGGGAGGTAGAGGGGGAAGGCGGTAGAGGGAGAGGGAAGGCGGTAGAGGGAGGTAGAGAGAGGGGGAGGGAGAGGGAGGGGGAGGTAGAGGGAGGGAGATAGAGGGAGGGGGAGGGAGGTAGAGGGAGGGAGAGTGAGAGGAGGTAGAGGGAGGTAGAGGGGAAGGGAGGTAGAAGGAGGGGGAGGTAGAGGGGGAGGGAGGTAGAGGGAGGGGGAGGGAGGTAGAGGGAGGGAGGGGGAGAGGGAGGGAGGTAGAAGGAGGGGGAAGGCGGTAGAGGAAGGTAGAGGGGGGAGGTAGAGGGAGGGAGGTAGAGGGAGGGGGAGGGAGGTAGAAGGAGGGGTAAGGCGGTAGAGGGAGGTAGAGGGAGGGGGAGGGAGGTAGAAGGAGGGGGAAGGCGGTAGAGGGAGGTAAAGGGAGGGGGAGGGAGAGGGAGGGGGAGGTAGAGGGAGGGGGAGGGAGGTAGAGGGAGGGAGGTACAGGGAGGGGGGTAGAGGGAGGGGGAGGGAGGTAGAGGGAGGGAGGTAGAGGGAGGGAGGGAGGTAGAGGGAGTGATAGGGGGAGGGAGGGAGGTAGAGGGAGTGATAGGGGAGGGAGGTAGAGGGAGTGAGAGGGAGTGAGAGGAAGGTAGAGGGAGGTAGAGGAAGGTAGAGGGAGGTAGAGGGAGGTAGAGGAAGGTAGAGGGAGGTAGAGGAAGGTAGAGGGAGGTAGAGGAAGGTAGAGGGAGGTAGAGGAAGGTAGAGGGAGGTAGAGGTAGGTAGAGGAAGGTAGAGGGAGGTAGAGGGAGGTACAGGAAGGTAGAGGGAGGTAGAGGGAGGTAGAGGTAGGTAGAGGAAGGTAGAGGGAGGTAGAGGAAGGTAGAGGGAGGTAGAGGGAGGTAGAGGGAGGTAGAGGTAGGTAGAGGAAGGTAGAGGAAGGTAGAGGGAGGTAGAGGAAGGTAGAGGAAGGTAGAGGGAGGTAGAGGAAGGTAGAGGGAGGTAGAGGGAGGTAGAGGGAGGTAGAGGGAGGTAGAGGGAGGTAGAGGGAGGTAGAGGGAGGTAGAGGAAGGTAGAGGGAGGTAGAGGGAGGTAGAGGAAGGTAGAGGGAGGTAGAGGGAGGTAGAGGGAGGTAGAGGGAGGTAGAGGGAAGTAGAGGGAGGTAGAGGGAGTGATAGGGAGGTAGAGGGAGGTAGAGGGAGTGAGAGGGAGTGAGAGGAAGGTAGAGGGAGGTAGAGGGAGGTAGAGGAAGGGGTAAAGAGAGAGAAACTGCCCACAAAGGCAAAATAAAAGCACTGTCAAATTGATTACTGATGCAAAGCTTGGCACCAATGCAAAGTGGAATGAAACACTTCAATCTCAATTCACTCAGGCATTTTAGGACTGGAATCAATACACATTACTGTCACTGTGACGGTGTTTCCTAGCACCAACACACACACAACCAGTCTTATAAACCACAACTCCCCTCCTCCCCCTGGCCTCTATGAATCCTGTGTAATTGCTCTTTTAATTGCTCTTGTAATTAGGGCGTGGTGACTACATCTCTGAGGCTTTGCACACACACACACACACACACACACACACAAGCATCTCTGTGAGCAGTTTGACCCAGCAGACTTCTATCAGCCCCTCTGTGTCATATTGACCTGGTGGAGTCAATGTCGGATGACTACAGTTTAGCCATGTGAAAGCTGTAGTAGTAAAACTAACAGAACTGGTCCTCTCTCACACACACACACACAGCTGTACCTGTCCTGCTGAGTAAAGGGGTCTCTGGTCCAGATGTACAGAGGCTCCACCAGCAGGGGGAGGAGCTTCAGAGATCCCACTTCCTCCTTCGCTTGTCACTCAAACATGCTCCCTGGAGACACAGAAACACATTGGTCAGTCTTCAAGCAACTCCCTCACACATACAGACACAGACAGTACAGACCTGAGTCCAAGTGTCGCCCCACTGGCAAGACCATGAGAAGACTAGTGTGGTTTAACGTAGAAAGAAGACTAACTCGTCAGACTTCAGACCAACAAAGAGGTGTGATGGGTCTGTATCCGGAAACATGTTGCATAAAGCTCACTTCATTCTTCAATGTTAATTCTATTTGTTTCACTGCATCAGGGACAGTGTCCACTGGCGTGTGGTTTACAGCCTTCTACAGTGTGAGAGTTCAGAAGGGCTCAGGAAGCCCCTGTTCAGTGATCTGTCTCTCACTCCTCTCCTCTGTGTGGACACGACATGTTCCTACTCGATGGTTTTCCCATCCTGACCCATCACTCTGGACCCGACCTGGCCCAACCCACCGCCACAGTGTTCCCATCACACCTCAGGGACACACACACGCAGGAGTGACGTCATCCAGAGAGAGAGAACGAACGGCGTCACGGGGAGCGGAAGAGAGATCAGACGGCGTGTCACTCAACAGGCTAACACACACTTCCTTCACCACTTCCCTCTGTGGCAGGAAACGCATCATCACCATCACATCATATCACCTGGCTGTCTATCACTCAGAACATAGAGCAGGATCCAGATCATCTCTGTCATCAGCATTATTCACTGCTCACAGCTTCACAGCAGCCTCAGTATGTCTCACCTCCCAAGACCAATCCTCTATGGTTTCAATGGACTCAAATATATTTCAATCAAAGAAGACAAATAACATCCAGCCAAAGATGAACCTGTGATGGTACAAAGACACACACACACACACCCCACACACACACACACACACACACACACACACACACACACGCTACACTGGAGGCTCAAGAACCAGCAGCAGGATGAGAGGCCGGAGTGACGCATGAGGAATGGATTGAGGGAGGGCTGAAGATTCTCAGAGCTGCTCATTTCAGGGGATTAATCTTCTATTTCTGACAAACAGAAATAAACCCCCCCAGAGAAAGAGAGAAAGAGAAAGAGAGACAGAGAGACAGAGAGAGAGAGACAGAGACAGAGAGACAGAGAGCGAGAGAGACAGAGCGAAAGAGACAGAGACTGAGAGACAGAGAGAAAGAGACAGAGACTGAGAGACAGAGGGGGAGAGAGACAGAGAAAGAGAGAGACAGAGAAAGAGAGAGACAGAGGGAGAGAGAGACAGTGAGAGAGACAGTGAGAGAGACAGAGAAAGAGAGAGTAAGAGAGAGACAGAGAGAGAGAGAGAGAATGTCGCCCTCCAGAACCGCAGTCTGGTCCTTGGCCTACATACAACCAAGACATCAGTCTGGTCTAGAGGGGCTTTATCCTGACAGAATGTGTGAATGCGAGGCATTGGGTTTCCACTGTAGCAGATAATGTCGTCCTTCAGCGTCTGATGGCAAAGAGATCTCCCACTGGGAACAGACGTCAAGTCAACGTCTATTCCACGTTGGTTCAAAGTCATTTCATTTAAATTATATGGAAACAACGTTAATTCAACCAGTGTGTGCCCAGTGGGCTGTGTGTGTGTGTGTGTGTGTGTTTGTGTGTGTGTGTGTGTAACCCCCTCGACACACACACCATGCTCTGTGATGCAGAGCTAGAAAATGAGTGTTTCAGTTGTAGTGTAATGTGAAGATTAGAGAAGAACAAGCAAGGAGAGCATCTATAAATACACTGCTACACTGCCTGGCAATCATCACCAACCTGCATCCATCCATCCCTCCAGACCCAGGCAGGCAGCACAAAACATCACCCTATCTAGTACCAATGATAGGAGGATGTCCATGCATCCCTCTAATTCTCCCTCCCTCCCTCCCCCCCATCTTCTCAAGCCAGTGGCTCACTGAATCTCCTGCCAGTTTGCGTTCTCTAGCCCAGTGAGTGTGTGTAGATATGTGTGTGTCTGTCTGTGTAAGTGTGCTTGTGTGGTTTTGTGTGTGTGAGGTCAGGTGTGTGAGGTGTTAATAACAGTGAAGCAGATAGCAGTCACTAGGCTCCTCTCCAAAGCAGACAGCCAGGTCTACCAACAACACATTCCACAGAGAGTAGATAGCTCTAACAGAGAGTAGAGGGTTCTAACAGATAGTAGAGGGTTCTAACAGAGAGTAGAGAGCTCTAACAGAGAATAGAGGGCTCTAACAGAGAGTAGAGAGCTCTAACAGAGAATAGAGGGCTCTAACAGAGAATAGAGGGCTCTAACAGAGAGTAAAGGGCTCTAACAGAGAGTAGAGAGCACTAACAGAGAGTAGAGAGCTCTAACAGAGAGTGGAGAGCTCTAACAGAGAGTAGAGAGCCCTAACAGAGAGTAGAGAGCACTAACGGAGAGTAGAGAGCACAAACAGAGAGTAGAGCACAAACAGAGAGTAGAGAGCTCTAACAGAGAGTAGAGAGCTCTAACAGAGAGTAGAGAGTTCTAACAGAGAGTAGAGAGCACTAACAGAGAGTAGAGAGCTCTAACAGAGAGTAGAGAGCTCTAACAGAGAGTTGAGAGCACTAACAGAGAGTAGAGAGCTCTAACAGAGAGTAGAGAGCTCTAACAAAGAATAGAGGGCTCTAACAGAGAGTAGAGAGCACTAACAGAGAGTAGAGAGCTCGAACAGAGACTAGAGGGCTCTAACAGAGAGTAGAGAGCTCTAACAGAGAGTAGATAGCCCTAACAGAGAGTATAGAGCACTAAAGGAGAGTAGAGAGCTCTAACAGAGAGTAGAGGGCACTAACAGAGAGCCTCAAAACATTATATAATGTCTGTCTGACATACTACACACAACATATTACACATTCTCTGCTCTCACACACACACATGGACAAGCGCTTGCACGTGCCACACAGACTGACTTAGCTTTGGGACATACTATGTTCTCTCTCACATCTGCATAAACACAGACCCACGCGCGCGCAGCGGTAAAGAGCATCAACATGCTACAACAACATACATGTTATGTCACCCAAACGCATCAAATGTCACCCCTACGCATCCGCTCAAAACAACATATACTGTCATATAAACACGCTAAAACATAAATAATCAACCGTTAGACGCTCATATGTCACTGAGATGTGATGTTTCCTAAAGGCACTGAGGCGTTCTTCAGACTACATACATGTCATGTGTAGCCCCAGCTCAGTGAGGCAGCCGTCCAGGTGTGACTGTGTCAATGGAAGGTAGAACTAGACGTTAGCTCAACGGGGACTGAGAGACAGAGGTTGGGGGCCGTGTCGGGTGATTATCATGGTGATTAACAGGCCGCTCCAGCTATGCCTGTCAAAACCACAAACCCTGACGCATGCTATGACATCACTCTCTAGAACCCCTCTCCTCCCTTCTTCTCTCCTCTCCTCCATCCCTCCTTCTCTCCTCTCCTCCCTTATTCTCTCCTCCCTTCGTCTCTTCTTCTCTCCTCTCTTCCATTATTCTCTCCTCTCCTCTCTCCCTTCTCTCCTCTCCTACCTTATTCTCTCCTCTCCTCTCCTCCCTTCTTCTCTCCTCTCATCTCCTCTTCTCTCCTCCGTCTAGCCCCAACAGCACTACAGAATCCAGTCTCAGCCAACACCCTCCTTTCCTTTCTCCTCTGCATTCTCTCCTCCTCTCCCACGCTGCCCTGTTTCCATTCTGTCTGTATAAATACCATTCCTGAGGAAGGAGAGAGACAGAGGGGCACACTCGGGGTGTAGGAGTATTTAAAGTGTTAGGATATCAGGAGCGTAGGAGCGTAGAGGACAGTCCTCTCTCCACACACTCGTATGGTACCTTAACACAGATAATAAACAGCTCCACTGTTCTGGAACTAAACATGGTGGAGGAGTTCCATTTCAGCACAGTCAGGCCATTCTGAGCATGTAAAGTCAGCTCAGAATAGCTGTAGAACCCCCCTTCATCCTTCTCTCTCTCTTTCTCTGTCCACAGCCCAGCAACCACTCTTCACAGAACCACCATGGCAACCACACTAGTAGCTGGAAGAGAGAGAGAGAGAGAGCGAGAGAGAGAGAGAGAGAGAGAGAAAGAGAGAGAGAGAGAGAGAAAGAGAGAGAAAGAGAAGAGAGAAGAGAGAGAAAGAGTGGTAGAAGAGGAGATCTGAAAGGAGTTGGCTGTGTAACTGTTGTAGCAACAGCTGTCTGGCCATCAGCAAGCAGTTAGGCCATGGCAGTATGTCTGTTGTGTGTGTGTTGTGGAGGCATGTGTGTGTTCGAGTATGAGCTTGTGTGCCAGCCCAGCTGTCTGTTCACAGTCCACAAGTGTGTGTGTGTGTGCGCACGCCTGTGTAAGTGTGTGTCAGAGGCTAGCGTATGCCGAAACAGAGAGGTCTCCAAGGACGACATCCTCTGCTCTCAACAACAATGCCAATGCCAACACACACACCAGGGTTTCCGTTAGGAAAATGTGGCTCCGGACATTTGACCGGCAGCAAATAATGATTATTTATTTTCAGGGGAAGATCAGCTGTAATACTGCAGATAGAGTGTGGGTTCTTTCAATGTAATTGTCTGTATCATTTCCAATCCCCCAATATTTTTTTTTTTAAACAAACATTCTATTGTATTATGTTCCCTTAACCCTTCCACCCCTGTCCTAATTGGAGTAAATTAATGGACAACAATACTTAGGCTTCTACTTCTAGTTGATACATACTATCTACATTAAACACATGGCACATTTCACACTAGTTATCTATTTATTTTAGTCCCACCCTCAACCCTTCCCATCAACAGCACCCACCTGTAGCACGCTCTCCAGCAGGTATATCTCACTGGTCATCCCCAAAGCCAACACCTCCTTTGGCCGCCTTTCCTTCCAGTTCTCTGCTGCCAATGACTGGAACGAATTGCAAAATCGCTGAAGTTGGAGACTTATATTTCCCTCACTAACTTTAAGCATCAGCTATCTGATCAGCTAACCGATCGCTGCAGCTGTACATAGTCCATCTGTAAGTAGCCCACCCAATTTCCCTTATTATTTTTTTGTAATAATGACAATTACAACAATACTGAATGAACACTTATTTTAACTTAATATAATACATCAATAAAAGCAATTTAGCCTCAAATAAATAATGAAACATGTTCAATTTGGTTTAAATAATGCAAAAACAAAGTGTTGGAGAAGAAAGTAAAAGTGCAATATGCCATGTAAGAAAGCTAACGTTTCAGTTCCTTGCTCAGAACATGAGAACATATGAAAGCTGGTGGTTCCTTTTAACATGAGTCTTCAATAGTCCCAGGTAAGAAGATTTAGGTTATAGTTATTCTAGGAATTATAGGACTATTTCTCTCTATACCATTTGTATTTCATTAACCTTTGATTAATTTGATTAACCTTTGATTAACCTTTGACTGGATGTTCTTATAGGCACTTTAGTATTGCCAGTGTAACAGTATAACTTCCATCTCTCCTCGCCGCTACCTGGGCTCGAACCAGGAACACATCAACAACAGCCACCCTCGAAGCATCGTTACCCATCGCTCCACAAAAGCTGCGGCCCTTGCAGAGCAAGGGGAACAACTACTCCAAGTCTCAAAGCGAGTGACATGTGAAACACTATTAGCGCGCACCCCGCTA
The DNA here is from genome assembly GCF_013265735.2 of Oncorhynchus mykiss. Lineage (NCBI taxonomy): Eukaryota > Metazoa > Chordata > Actinopteri > Salmoniformes > Salmonidae > Oncorhynchus > Oncorhynchus mykiss. Next base: position 5,847,949 of record NC_048567.1, on the reverse strand, counting down.
ACTAGCTAGCTATTTCACAGGAGTTACACCAGCCTAATCTAGGGAGATGATAGGCTTGAAGTCATAAACAGCGCAATGCTTAAAGCATTGCGTAGAGCTGCTGGCAAAACGCACGAAAGTGCCGTTTGAATGAATGCTAACGAGCCTGCTGGTGCCTACCATCGCTCAGTCAGACTGCTCTATCAAATCATAGACTTAATTATAACATAATAACACACAGAAATACGAGCCTTAGGTCATTAATATGGTCGAATCCAGAAACTATCATTTCGAAAACAAAAAGTTTATTCCTTCAGTGAAATACAGAACCGTTCTGTATTTTTTCTAACGGGTGGCATCCATAAGTCTAAATATTCTTGTTACATTGTACAACCTTCAATGTTATGTCATAATTGCGTACAATTCTGGCAAATTAGTTCGCAACGAGCCAAGCGGCCCAAACTGTTGCATATACCCTGACTCTGCGTGCAATGAACGCAAGAGAAGTGACACAATTTCACCTGGTTAATAGTGCCTGCTAACCTGGGTTTCTTTTAGCTAAATATGCAGGTTTAAAAATATATACTTCTGTATATTGAATTTAAGAAAGGCATTGATGTTCATGGTTAGGTACACGTTGGAGCAATGACAGTCCTTTTTCGCGAATGCGCACCGCATCGATTATATGCAACGCAGGACACGCTAGATAAACTAGTAATATCATCAACCATGACCAACTAGTGATTATGATTGATTGATTGTTTTCTATAAGACCAGTTAAATTCTAGCTAGCAACTTAGTTTGGCTTCTTACTGCATTCGCGTAACAGGCGGGCTCCTCGTGAGGCAGGTGGTTAGAGCGTTGGACTAGTTAACCGTAAGGTTGCAAGATTGAATCCCTGAGCTGACAAGGTACAAATCTGTCGTTCTGCCCCTGAACAAAGCAGTTAACCCACCGTTCCTAGGCCATCATTGAAAATAAGAAAGTGTTCTTAACTGACTTGCCTAGTTGTGAAAATATATATATATTTAAGAATAAAAATAAAAATCGGCGTCCAAAAATACAGATTTACGATTGTTATGAAAACTTGAAATCGGCCCTAATTAATCGGCCATTCCAATTAATCGGCTGACCTCCACTATGAACAGTACCAAAACAAGTGATGTAATGATTCTGTCTCTTCACAGCCAAACCTGGACAACTGGGATGGTTGTATCCCCTCATAACATTCTATTGGTTGTATCCCCCACATAATATTCTATTGGTTGTACCCACATAACATTCTATTGGTTGTATCCCCTCATAACATTCTATTGGTTGTATCCCCACATAACATTCTATAGGTTGTATCCTCCACATAACATTCTATTGGTTGTATCCTCCACATACACTTTCTATTGGTTGTATCTTCACATAACATTCTATTGGTTGTATCCCCACATAACATTATATTGGTTGTATCCCCCACATAACATTCTATTGGTTGTGTCCCCCACATAACATTCTATTGGTTGTAATCCCCCACATAATATTCTATTGGTTGTATCACCACATAACATTCCATTGGTTGTATCCCCACATAACATTCCATTGGTTGTATCCTCCACATAACATTCTATTGGTTGTATCCCCCACATAACATTCCATTGGTTGTATCCTCCACATAACATTCTATTGGTTGTATCCCCCACATAACATTCTATTGGTTGTATCCCGCACATAACATTCTATTGGTTGTGTCCCCCACATAACATTCTAGTGGTTGTATCCCCTCATAACATTCTATTGGTTGTATCCCCCACATAACATTCTATTGGTTGTATCCCCACATAACATTCTATTGGTTGTATCACCACATAACATTCTAGTGATTGTATCCCCCACATAACATTCTATTGGTTGTATCCCCCACATAACATTCTATTGGTTGTATCCCCCACATAACATTCTATTGGTTGTATCCTCCACATACCATCTATTGGTTGTACCCACATAACATTCTATTGGTTGTATCCTCCACATAACATTCTATTGGTTGTATCCTCCACATAACATTCTATTGGTTGTATCCCCCACATAACATTCTATTGGTTGTATCCCCTCATAACATTCTATTAGTTGTATCCCCCACATAACATTATATTGGTTGTATCCTCCACATAACATTCTATTGGTTGTATCCCCTCATGACATTCTATTGGTTGTATCCCCCACATAACATTCTATTGGTTGTATCCTCCACATACCATCTATTGGTTGTACCCACATAACATTCTATTGGTTGTACCCACATAACATTCTATTGGTTGTATCCTCCACATAACATTCCACTGGTTGTATCCCCACATAACATTCTATTGGTTGTATCCCCTCATAACATTCTATTGGTTGTATCCTCCACATAACATTATATTGGTTGTATCCTCCACATAACATTCCATTGGTTGTATCCCCACATAACATTCTATTGGTTGTATCCCCTCATAACATTCTATTGGTTGTATCCTCCACATAACATTCTATTGGTTGTATCCCCCACATAACATTCTATTGGTTGTATCCCCCACATAACATTATATTGGTTGTATCCTCCACATAACATTCTATTGGTTGTATCCTCCACATAACATTCTATTGGTTGTATCACCACATAACATTCCATTGGTTGTATCCTCCACATAACATTCTATTGGTTGTATCCTCCACATAACATTCCATTGGTTGTATCCCCCACATAACATTCTATTAGTTGTATCCCCCACATAACATTATATTGGTTGTATCCTCCACATAACATTCTATTGGTTGTATCCCCCCACATAACATTCTATTGGTTGTATCCCCCACATAACATTCTATTGGTTGTATCCCCCACATAACATTCTATTGGTTGTATCCTCCACATACCATCTATTGGTTGTACCCACATAACATTCTATTGGTTGTACCCACATAACATTCCATTGGTTGTATCCTCCACATAACATTCCATTGGTTGTATCCCCACATAACATTCTATTGGTTGTATCCCCTCATGACATTCTATTGGTTGTATCCCCCACATAACATTCTATTGGTTGTATCCTCCACATACCATCTATTGGTTGTACCCACATAACATTCTATTGGTTGTACCCACATAACATTCTATTGGTTGTATCCTCCACATAACATTCCACTGGTTGTATCCCCACATAACATTCTATTGGTTGTATCCCCTCATAACATTCTATTGGTTGTATCCTCCACATAACATTATATTGGTTGTATCCTCCACATAACATTCCATTGGTTGTATCCCCACATAACATTCTATTGGTTGTATCCCCTCATAACATTCTATTGGTTGTATCCTCCACATAACATTCTATTGGTTGTATCCCCCACATAACATTCTATTGGTTGTATCCCCCACATAACATTATATTGGTTGTATCCTCCACATAACATTCTATTGGTTGTATCCTCCACATAACATTCTATTGGTTGTATCACCACATAACATTCCATTGGTTGTATCCTCCACATAACATTCTATTGGTTGTATCCTCCACATAACATTCCATTGGTTGTATCCCCCACATAACATTCTATTAGTTGTATCCCCCACATAACATTATATTGGTTGTATCCTCCACATAACATTCTATTGGTTGTATCCCCCCACATAACATTCTATTGGTTGTATCCCCCACATAACATTCTAGTGGTTGTATCCCCCACATAACATTCTATTGGTTGTATCCCCTCATAACATTCTATTAGTTGTATCCCCCACATAACATTCTAGTGGTTGTATCCCCCACATAACATTCTATTGGTTGTATCCCCCACATAACATTCTAGTGGTTGTATCCCCCACATAACATTCTATTGGTTGTATCCCCCACATAACATTCTATTGGTTGTATCCCCACATAACATTCTATTAGTTGTATCCCCCACATAACATTATATTGGTTGTATCCCCTCATAACATTCTATTGGTTGTATCCCCCACATAACATTATATTGGTTGTATCCCCCATAACATTATATTGGTTGTATCCCCCACATAACATTCTAGTGGTTGTATCCCCCACATAACATTCTATTGGTTGTATCCCCTCATAACATTCTATTAGTTGTATCCCCCACATAACATTATATTGGTTGTATCCTCCACATAACATTCTATTGGTTGTATCCTCCACATAACATTCTATTGGTTGTATCCCCCACATAACATTCTATTGGTTGTATCCCCCACATAGCATTCTATTGGTTGTATCCCCAGATAATATTATATTGGTTGTACCCACATAACATTCTATTGGTTGTATCCCCAACATAACATTATATTGGTTGTATCCTCCACATAACATTATATTGGTTGTATCCTCCACATAACATTCTATTGGTTGTATCCCCCACATAACATTCTATTGGTTGTATCCCCTCATAACATTCTATTAGTTGTATCCCCCACATAACATTCTATTGGTTGTATCCTCCACATAACATTCTATTGGTTGTATCCTCCACATAACATTCTATTGGTTGTATCCCCTCATAACATTCTATTAGTTGTATCCCCCACATAACATTATATTGGTTGTATCCTCCACATAACATTCTAGTGGTTGTATCCCCACATAACATTCTATTGGTTGTATCCCCCACATAACATTCTAGTGGTTGTATCCCCCACATAACATTCTATTGGTTGTATCCCCTCATAACATTCTATTAGTTGTATCCCCCACATAACATTCTAGTGGTTGTATCCCCCACATAACATTCTATTGGTTGTATCCCCCACATAACATTCTAGTGGTTGTATCCCCCACATAACATTCTATTGGTTGTATCCCCCACATAACATTCTATTGGTTGTATCCCCACATAACATTCTATTAGTTGTATCCCCCACATAACATTATATTGGTTGTATCCCCTCATAACATTCTATTGGTTGTATCCCCCACATAATATTATATTGGTTGTATCCCCCATAACATTATATTGGTTGTATCCCCCACATAACATTCTATTGGTTGTATCCCCCCACATAACATTCTATTGGTTGTATCCCCTCATAACATTCTATTGGTTGTATCCCCTCATAACATTCTATTGGTTGTATCCCCCACATAACATTCCATTGGTTGTATCCCCACATAACATTCTATTGGTTGTATCCCCCACATAACATTCTATTGGTTGTATCCCCCACATAACATTCCATTGGTTGTATCCCCACATAACATTCTATTGGTTGTATCTCCCACATAACATTCTATTGGTTGTATCCCCACATAACATTCCATTGGTTGTATCCCCACATAACATTCCATTGGTTGTATCCCCCACATAACATTCTATTGGTTGTATCCCCCACATAACATTCCATTGGTTGTATCCCCACATAACATTCTATTGGTTGTATCCCCCACATAACATTCCATTGGTTGTATCCCACATAACATTATATTGGTTGTATCCCCCACATAACATTCTATTGGTTGTATCCCCCACATAACATTCCATTGGTTGTATCCCCAGATAATATTCTATTGGTTGTACCCACATAACATTCCATTGGTTGTATCCCCACATAACATTCCCCACACAACAAGAATTCGGTATAATCATTTCAGTTGAAAAGCTCTAAGCTTTGAATCCAGCGTTGTTTTGTATATCAGTTCATAAACCACGTGCCAAGGAATCGGCACATCGAAAAACTATTTTGCAACCTGTATGGTGGTAACATTGAAATTTTCCAGACATTTAAGTAATTTAACCTGATGAGGGCGTACACCCACAGTGCTCAGGATGACAGAAATCACATTATGTTAATTCATCTTAACAGAACATGCAACTCCAGGATGACACAGCGTCTGTCCTTCCTATCAAATTCTGATACTAATTTGAAGATGTTAGAATAACTGTCCACATTTACTTTTCCTCGGTCAACAAGACCAGTAACGATTATCACTAGCCTGTCAATCTACAATCACCCATAGTAGAAAAGTTGACCTATTCTATTGGTGCAACAAAATAAATAGCCTTTTCAAAACAGACTCTGGGACAGTTGTGGGACGATAGATCCCAAAGCCATACAACCAGTAGGTCTAGGATACACAAACAAAACTTTAAAAAGCAATGAGGCTGATGAAACAGATCAGAACGTTTAGCGTATAATGTTTATAAACTATTATTTCTACACATCATAAGCGCATCAATGCGCACAAGGCAGTAGGTTACGTGCGAATGTTCGTTCAATAATGGAGTTAGCGGGAAAACAGTGCAACGCATATATACGAGAGGTTTGATGTGACAGAGATGAAAATATCTGTCACATGAAATGTAGAAAGACAGGAGCTCTAAAGATGCAACAGCACTTGATTAGCGAATGGGAAGCACGCTTTAATTACCAGTAAAAAAAAATAAAATAGTAGCTCTTTTTAATTATGGCCATAAAAACAGTTTTTAACACGCGATTGCATTTTGAATTGTTGTGCAATGATTGAGCTTATAAAAGCATGTTTCACTCCAGCAGCAACGAAGGAGCTGTTTGAGGATTGAGGAGCTGTTTGAGGAGCTGTTTGAGGATGGAGGAGCTGTTTGAGGAGCTGTTTGAGGATTGAGGAGCTGTTTGAGGAGCTGTTTGAGGGTTGAGGAGCTGTTTGAGGAGCTGTTTGAGGATTGAGGAGCTGTTTGGGGAGCTGTTTGAGGGTTGAGGAGCTGTTTGAGCTGCTTCCTGTTTACAGAGAGTGGTGACTGCTGAGCAGAGGAAAAGGAACAACATAGACACTGAAACCACATTGACAGACCTGGGCCTACATGTACACCAGTCCACCTACACAAACCAACACCGTCCAGATATCTTGTCCTCTACAGGATATAACCAACTGTAGCTAGTGACAGTCCAGATCTCTTGTAATCTAGCTACAGTAGGTTATATCCTGTAGCCACAGTCCAGATCTCTTGTCCTCTAGCTACAGTAGGTTATATCCTGTAGTCACAGTCCAGATCTCTTGTCCTCTAGCTACAGTAGGTTATATCCTGCAGTCACAGTCCAGATCTCTTGTCCTCTAGCTACAGTAGGTTATATCCTGTAGTCACAGTCCAGATCTCTTGTCCTCTAGCTACAGTAGGTTATATCCTGTAGTCACAGTCCAGATCTCTTGTCCTCTAGCTACAGTAGGTTATATCCTGTAGTAACAGTCCAGATGTATTAATCCCTCTCGCTCTCTCCCCTCCAACTCATTCTCCCCCCTTATCTCCTTTCCTCTTATCCCCTCTCCTCCTATCATCTTATTCTCTCCTCTCATCCCCTCTCCCCTTCACCCCCTCTCTCATCCCCTCTTCTCATTTTTCATTTAGCAGACACTCTTATCCAGAGCGACTTCGCAGCAATTAGGGTTAAGTGCCTTGCACAAGGGCACATCGACAGATCTTTCCCCTAGTCGGCTCTGGGATTCTTCTCCTCTCATCCCCTCTCTTCATATCCCCTCTGATCTCCTTTCCTATTCTCTTCTCCTCTCATCCCCTCTCTTCATATCCCCTCTGATCTCCTTTCCTATTCTCTTCTTCCGAACATTTCTAATTTTCCTCATGTTTCTGATGCCAGCATGACATTCCCAACGTTCTCAATCCCAGCTGGGTTGGCATTCCCAGCCAAATGACTCACGCGGGAAAATGTTGAATATTTTTGGTCACATGACCACACTCGCTTCCTCTTCCAGTAAAAGGCCAGAAGCCATGGGACAGGTTGATACACCCTGGGATATGGTTTTACACAAACACACACAGAAACGCACAACTGCTTTGTCTGTCTGTCTGTCTGCAACCCCCCAGCCCTCCATCCTCTCTCACTACAGACGCTACACCGATATAGTAGGAGTAATAAATGAGCCACTCAATAGACTGTTGGTTGCTGTAAAATGTAACTATCATTGACTAGGCACAGACACACAGTCACACACAGTCACGCACAATCACATGCACACACACACACACACACACACACAAACCTAACCTGGGCCAGCACCAGTAGCAATGCAAATGAGAACTATATCAATATTACATTTAGCACTTCTTCACACAGTGCACAAAGCTTAACACACACACACACACACAGTCTTGGTATTGTAATTGTAGAAGTGTGATATTGGTATTCGACAGTGTAGGCCAAGAGGTCTGTTCTAACTCCTCCCAACACTAGAGGTCCGTTCTAACTCCTCCCAACACTAGAGGTCCGTTCTAACTCCTCCCAACACTAGAGGTCCGTTCTAACTCCTCCCAACACTAGAGGTCCGTTCTAACTCCTCCCAACACTAGAGGTCCGTTCTAACTCCTCCCAACACTAGAGGTCCGTTCTAACTCCTCCCAACACTAGAGGTCCGTTCTAACTCCTCCCAACACTAGAGGTCTGTTCTAACTCCTCCCAACACTAGAGGTCTGTTCTAACTCCTCCCAACACTAGAGGTCTGTTCTAACTCCTCCCAACACTAGAGATCTGTTCTAACTCCTTCCAACACTAGAGATCTGTTCTAACTCCTCCCAACACTAGAGGTCCGTTCTAACTCCTCCCAACACTAGAGGTCCGTTCTAACTCCTCCCAACACTAGAGGTCCGTTCTAACTCCTCCCAACACTAGTGGTCCGTTCTAACTCCTCCCAACACTAGAGGTCTGTTCTAACTCCTCCCAACACTAGAGGTCTGTTCTAACTCCTCTCAACACTAGAGGTCTGTTCTAACTCCTCCCAACACTAGAGGTCCGTTCTAACTCCTCCCAACACTAGAGGTCCGTTCTAACTCCTCCCAACACTAGAGGTCCGTTCTAACTCCTCCCAACACTAGAGGTCCGTTCTAACTCCTCCCAACACTAGAGGTCCGTTCTAACTCCTCCCAACACTAGAGGTCCGTTCTAACTCCTCCCAACACTAGAGGTCCGTTCTAACTCCTCCCAACACTAGAGGTCTGTTCTAACTCCTCCCAACACTAGAGGTCTGTTCTAACTCCTTCCAACACTAGAGGTCTGTTCTAACTCCTTCCAACACTAGAGGTCTGTTCTAACTCCTCTCAACACTAGAGGTCTGTTCTAACTCCTCCCAACACTAGAGGTCTGTTCTAACTCCTCCCAACACTAGAGGTCTGTTCTAACTCCTCCCAACACTAGAGATCTGTTCTAACTCCTTCCAACACTAGAGATCTGTTCTAACTCCTTCCAACACTAGAGGTCTGTTCTAACTCCTCCCAACACTAGAGGTCCGTTCTAACTCCTCCCAACACTAGAGGTCTGTTCTAACTCCTCCCAACACTAGAGGTCTGTTCTAACTCCTCCCAACACTAGAGGTCCGTTCTAACTCCTCCCAACACTAGAGGTCTGTTCTAACTCCTCCCAACACTAGAGGTCCGTTCTAACTCCTCCCAACACTAGTTTTCCGTTCTAACTCCTCCCAACACTAGAGGTCTGTTCTAACTCCTCCCAACACTAGAGGTCTGTTCTAACTCCTCCCAACACTAGAGGTCCGTTCTAACTCCTCCCAACACTAGTGGTCCGTTCTAACTCCTCCCAACACTAGTGGTCCGTTCTAACTCCTCCCAACACTAGAGGTCCGTTCTAACTCCTCCCAACACTAGAGGTCTGTTCTAACTCCTCCCAACACTAGAGGTCTGTTCTAACTCCTCCCAACACTAGTGGTCCGTTCTAACTCCTCCCAACACTAGAGGTCTGTTCTAACTCCTCCCAACACTAGAGGTCTGTTCTAATTCCTCCCAACACTAGAGGTCCGTTCTAACTCCTCCCAACACTAGAGGTCCGTTCTAACTCCTCCCAACACTAGAGGTCCGTTCTAACTCCTCCCAACACTAGAGGTCTGTTCTAACTCCTCCCAACACTAGAGGTCTGTTCTAACTCCTCCCAACACTAGAGGTCTGTTCTAACTCCTCCCAACACTAGAGGTCTGTTCTAACTCCTCCCAACACTAGAGGTCTGTTATAACTCCTCCCAACACTAGAGGTCCGTTCTAACTCCTCCCAACACTAGAGGTCTGTTCTAACTCCTCCCAACACTAGAGGTCCGTTCTAACTCCTCCCAACACTAGAGGTCCGTTCTAACTCCTCCCAACACTAGAGGTCCGTTCTAACTCCTCCCAACACTAGTGGTCCGTTCTAACTCCTCCCAACACTAGTGGGAGCAGAATTGAGACATCCAGAAAAGTCATTCTGATCTGTGGCTGCTGACCCACATGAGGCAGGTTGCCACTGATCACACACACACACACACACACACACACACACACACACACACACACACACACACACACAATGGGCCTGTTGTTCTCTAGCCCAGCGGCTGAGGGTAGATATGCTTATCAGAAGGAGAGAGAGAGAGAAGGAAAGAGTGAAAGAGAGAGGGGAAGGGGTCTCTCTACTCTCTCGGTCTCCCCATCTCTCATCCCCTCACACAACAGTGGGCTGGGTGAAATAACAGACATGTGAAAAAGATGTGAGCCACTGTGAAAGGGAAAGCTAGGCCACAATAGGCCAGTCCAATAGAAAGCTATCCTCTGTTGGTCTGTAGGGTGAGTGGAGTAGTACTGCTCTGCTCCCAGTTATCTCTCTAAATCCTGTCTACTCCAGGCCTTCCTGACTTAACCAGCTCTGCTCTGACTGGGGCACTCAGCCAACACACACACACACCATACGCACAGCACACATGACAATGAAACACACTCACTCACAAAGCAGACAGACACACAGAGACATACTCAATCATTCACAGACAGACAGACAGACTGAAGACTCTTGTGATTGGAGACGTGTGTGTGTGTGTGTGTGTGTGTGTGTGTGTGTGAGTGATTGACTCAATGAGTCAGCAGAATTTGGACACATTACATTTCCTCTGAGGGGGGGACACCATGGAAACCAGGCCTTTCCTGTGGGGGTCGTATCTCATACTAAAACAGATGCTGAAGGAGAGGCACACATAGGGTGGTGGGCCGAAGCCCAGTCGAGGGAGGAGATGATTTTTTATATACGACTGTAAAACTATTTTATGATGACTATAACATTTGTTGGCACCTTCAATTCCTGCACATTTTCTCATAAAAAATATTTCAACACAAATTTGCCCAACTGTTAAACTTGGAATCAATCAGAACTCCCATAAACACTCCTCGTGATGAAGGCAGCCAATGGCATCTTCGATGTAAACACAGCCTCTTGTGAAAACTCCAGCTGTTGCCTGATCAACAGGAACAGATATAGCTCGCTCCCCAAGACTGAAACAAGATAAATATATGTTTTTGAGGGCACAGACTTTGTTAGCGGGCCGAGACGGTGGCACTGTATTATCCTCAAAGTGGGCAAAGAAGGTGTTTAGTTTGTCTGGAAGCATGACGTCGGTATCCGTGACGTGGCTGTTTTTGTTTTGTAGCCCGTGATTTCCTGTAGACCCTGCCACATACTGAGCGGTTGAATTGCGACTCCACCATGTCCCTGTACCAGCAGTTCGCTTGTTTGATTGCCTTGAGGATGGGAATAATTACACTATTTCCCATCAATGAATCGGCTAAAAAGCATTATTTCGCAATGTTTTTTAAAAATTATATTATTATTCTTGCCTGCGGCAACTTTATTTAATCAACTTTTCTATTTTTTTCCTGGACAAAAGCCAGTTAACAGAAACCCTGACACACGTACACAACCACACATACACACGTACACATACACACGACCCCAGCACACATTGTCAGGAGGGGAGGGGGGCGAAACTAGGCCCAGTGTCCTCACTGTTGAGGACACTGGAGGCTCTGCCTCTATGTCTATTAGGAGGCAGAGAGGACCGGAGGATATCTGGCACAACATCATCTGAATACTAATCTGCAGAACAACACAAACAGCTGAAAAACAAACTGCAGAAAAACTGGATGAAGAACTGAATCAGTCATTTTGGATAAAAGGGGGAACAGCTTGTCTTGAGGCTCTGGGAAACCCAGAGAGAAACATTAGACTAGAAACACTGTCCATCTGACTGGTACATAGTACACACTGTCATCTTCTGTCTGACCTCACCCTAAACATGAACCACTAGTCTACCATTATGTCCTGAGTCTCTCCATCATAAACATTATATTCCACCATTTAAGAGAGGAGCACCATAAACATCACGAGGCTTTACACTCCCTTTAGAGCTCAGTGGTTTCTGACTTCCATACTTCCTTTAGAGCTCTGAGTGGTTTCTGACTTCCATACTTCCTTTAGAGCTCTGAGTGGTTTCTGACTTCCATACTTCCTTTAGAGCTCTGAGTGGTTCCTGACTTCTACACTCCCTTTAGAGCTCTGAGTGGTTCCTGACTTCTACACTCCTTAGAGAGCTCTGAGTGGTTCCTGACTTCCATACTTCCTTTAGAGCTCTGAGTGGTTCCTGACTTCTACACTCCCTTTAGAGCTCTGAGTGGTTCCTGACTTCTACACTCCCTTTAGAGCTCTGAGTGGTTCCTGACTTCTACACTCCCTTGAGAGCTCTGAGTGGTTCCTGCGTTCTATTACAGCATATATGAGAGGAAGTAACTGAGAGGCTTTACTAGAATGGAAAACATGACTAACATCATGTGAACTCTTGACTATAGAAAACTATTGCATAGGCGGGGCGAGCTCTTGGTTCAATACAGCATCTTGGTGCCCCTGGGTGGGGCTCAGGCGGGCGGACACTGACACACACAAAATAAAAAAAGTTACATTTACCAAATGCTTCAATCTGAAGCAATTTAAAGTAATGTGTGCATACATGGAATTCACTATCCTGGCATTGCAAGCACCATGCTCTACCTACTGAGCTACAGATGACCAATCAGGGCTGTAAAAAAAGGTTTGTAAAACCTGACGTTTATGGTTCTCCTGTCTTAAATGGTGAGACACACAGTCATCTCACAGTGATTCCTTGGTGGCATCACACCCTCCCACATGGTGTTAGTTAGCCTTGGCGAATTATCAACCTCACACAGCAGAGACACACTACCCAGCCAGAACGTATGTGTTGAGTGTGCGATAGGTGATTCCTGCCTGTGTGTGTGTGTGTGTGTGTGTGTGTGTGTGTGAGAGGAGAGAGAGAGTGTGTGTGGTTATATATATATATTACAGTGGGGAGAACAAGTATTTGATACACTGCCAATTTTGCAGGTTTTCCTACTTACAAAGCATGTAGAGGACTGTAATTTTTATCATAGGTACACTACAACTGTGAGAAAAATCCAGAAAATCACATTGCATGATTTTTAAGTAATTAATTTGCATTTTATTGCATGACATAAGTATTTGATAACCTACCAACCAGTAAGAATTCCGGCTCTCACAGACCTGTTAGTTTTTCTTTAAGAAGCCCTCCTGTTCTCCACTCATTACCTGTATTAACTGCACCTGTTTGAACTCGTTACCTGTATAAAAGACACCTGTCCACACACTTAATCAAACAGACTCCAACCTCTCCACAAAGGCCAAGACCAGAGAGCTGTGTAAGGACATCAGGGATACAATTGTAGACCTGCACAAGGCTGGGATGGGCTACAGGACAATAAGCAAGCAGCTTGGTGAGAAGGCAACAACTGTTGGTGCAATTATTAGAAAATGGAAGAAGTTCAAGATGACGGTCAATCATCCTCGGTCTGGGGCTCCATGCAAGATCTCACCTCGTGGGGCATCAATGATCATGAGGAAGGTGAGGGATCAGCCCAGAACTACACGGCAGGACCTGGTCAATGACCTGAAGAGAGCTGGGACCACAGTCTCAAAGAAAACCATTAGTAACACACTACGCCGTCATGGATTAAAATCCTGCAGCGCACGCAAGGTCCCCCTGCTCAAGCCAGCGCATGTCCAGGCCCATCTGAAGTTTGCCAATGATCATCTGGATGATCCAGAGGAGGAATGGGAGAAGGTCATGTGGTCTGATGAGACAAAAATAGAGCTTTTTGGTCTAAACTCCACTCGCCGTGTTGAGGAAGAAGAAGGATGAGTACAACCCCAAGAACACCATCCCAACCTTGAAGCATGGAGGTGGAAACATCATTCTTTGGGGATGCTTTTCTGTAAAGGGGACAGGACGACTGCACCGTATTGAGGGGAGGATGGATGGGGCCATGTATCGCGAGATCTTGGCCAACAACCTCCTTCCCTCAGTAAGAGCATTGAAGATGGGTCGTAGCTGGGTCTTCCAGCATGACAACGACCCGAAACACACAGCCAGGGCAACTAAGGAGTGGCTCCGTAAGAAGCATCTCAAGGTCCTGGAGTGGCCTAGCCAATATCCAGACCTGAACCCAATAGAAAATCTTTGGAGGGAGCTGAAAGTCCGTATTGCCCAGCAACAGCCCCAAAACCTGAAGGATATGGGTCTGTATGGAGGAGTGGGCCAAAATCGCTGCTGCAGTGTGTGCAACCTGGTCAAGAACTACATGAAACGTATATTCTCTGTAATTGCAAACAAAGGATTCGGTACCAAATATTAAGTTATGCTTTTCTGATGTATCAAATACTTATGCCATGCAATAAAATGCAAATTCCTTACTTAAAAATCATACAATGTGATTTTCTGGATTTTTGTTTTAGATTCCGTCTCTCACAGTTGAAGTGTACCTATGATAAAAATTACAGACCTCTACATGCTTTGTAAGTAGAAAAACCTGCAAAATCGGCAGTGTTTCAAATACTTGTTCTCCCCACTGTGTGTATATATATATATATATATATATACCTACACTGAGTGTACAAAGAATAAGGAACACCTTCCAAACATTGAGCTGCACCCCCCTTCACCCTCAGAAAAGCCTCAATTTGTTGGGGTGGGATCTACAAGGTGTTGAAAGAGTTCCACAGGGATGCTGGCCCATGTTGACTCCAATGCTTCCCACAGTTGTGTCAAGTTGGCTGGATGTTCTTTGGATGCTGGACCATTCTTCATACACACAGGAAACTGTTGAGTGTGAAAAACCCAGCAGCGTTGCAGTTCTAGTTCAAAGGCACTTAAATATTTTGTCTTGCCCACTCACCCTCTGAAAGGCCACATACACATTCTACTGTATGTCTCCAGTCTTAAACATCATTCTTTAACCTGTCTCAACATCTTCATCTACACCGATTGAAGTGGACTTACAAATTACATCAATAAGGGATCATAGGTTTCACCTGGAATCACCTGGTCAGTCTATGTCATGGAAAGAGCAAGGAAAGAGTTCCTAATGTTTTGTACTCAGTGTGTGTGTGTGGAGCTGGCAAGGCTCCCCAGTGGCACAGGCTGACCTGACCCACTTCTGCGTGCAATTCTATCCCTGATATGACCCTATGAGCAGCCAGAGGACACACACACAACACACACACACACAAAGCCTGAGAGGCAAAAACAGTAACATGGTGCTCTCTCTCTCACGCCACCCCTCTGCCTCACTCCCCTCTCTGTATCTCGCTCCTTCTCTCTCCATGGTCACTCTGAGTTTACAAATCAGTGCCTCTGCTATCTGATCTAACTATGACAAACATCCGGAAAAAAAACTCCCAGGTAAGGAGTGTGCAGTATATCAGTTTATATCAGACCATCAGATCAGAGAGAAGAACATGATGAAGCAGACTGGTAGAGTGAATGTATCTGATCAACACTGCACTAGGATTATGGAGAGCCTGTGGTAGCCTAGATGCTACAGACGTCTCTGAAAGATGCTAGACACAATCTTCATAAATAAGGCCCTTCTAAAATTCAGAACCTTTTGAAGATAAAAATAAAATCAGAGTGTTTCATTTATGACATCTTCCTGTTCCGAAGGTCAGTCAATGTTGAAATCCAAAACCCAGTTTGATTTGAGTGTTTTTAACAGTACATTAGCTATAAACTGACTGATCAAATAGAGAATCGTTAAGCTATTTGCTGATGTTTGCCTGACTAGCCTCAAAGTCAAGAAAAACCCTCCTTGTGTCAAAACTGTTCTTTCAATATGAATATCTTGTAAAACAGGGCTGTGTGTGTGTGTGTGTGTGTGTGTGTCTACATGTAACGTGCGTTGTTTGAAGGAGACCAAAGTGTAATTTGTGGTCATCATATTTATTTAAATGAGAACCAGCAACAAAATAACAAAGTGAAACCAAAACGAACGTACCATTCCGTAGGCTACAAGAGCTGTACAAAAACAAGATCCCACAACATAGGTGGAAAAAAGGCTACCTAAGTATGATTCCCAATCAGAGACAACGATAGACAGCTGCCTCTGATTGGGAACCACACTCGGGCCAAACACAAAGAAATGCATTACATAGACTGCCCACCCCACATCACACCCTGACCTCACCAAATAGAGAAATAAAACGTCTCTCTAAGGTCAGGGCGTGACAGTACCCCCCCCTCAAAGGTGCGGACTCCCGGCCGCAAACCTGAACCTATAGAGGAGGGTCCGGGTGGGTCTCTACCCTTGGCGGCGGCTCCGGTTCGGGGCATAGACCCCGCTCCACATCTGGCTCCCCCCACTTTGGTAGAGCCTCTGGTGCGGGGACCCTCGCCGCAGGCCCCGGACTGGGGACCCTAGTCGCAGGTCCCGGACTGGGGACCGTCGCCGGAGGCTCCGGACAGCGGATCAACGCTGGAGGCTCCGGGCCATGGATCATCACTGGAGGCTTCCTTCCTGGAGCCGGGACAGGTCTCACCGGACTGAGGAGACGTACTAGAAGCCTGGTGCGTGGAGCTGCCACAGGGCTTACCAGGCTGGGGAGACACACTGGAGGCCTGGTATGTGGAACCGGAACAGGTCTTATCGGACTGGGGAGATGCACTGGAAGCCTGGTGCGTGGAGCAGGCACCGGATACACTGGGCCGTGGAGGCGCACTGGAGGTCTCAAGCGTAGAGCCGGCACAACCCGTCCTGGCTGGATGGTTACTTTCGCCCGGCAAATGCGGGGCGCTAGCACAGGACGCACTGGGCTGTGCAGACGCACTGGAGACACGGTGCGCATCACCGCATAACACGGCGCCCGACCAGTCACACGCGCCCCACGGTAAACACGGGGAGTTGGCTCAGGTCTAAACCCTGACTCCGCCAATCTCCCTGTGTGCCCCCCCCAAAAAAATGTTTTGGAGCTGCCTCTCGGGCTTCCGTGCCGTGACCCCTTGTATAGTTGCCGTTCCTCTAATTCCTCGTATCCTCGCCGTTCCGCTCTAGCTGCTTCTATCTCCTCCCTTGGACGGTGATCATCTCCAGCCTGCTGTCACACCCTGGTCAAAGTATTTTGTGTTTATCTTTATTTATTTGGTCAGGCCAGGGTGTGGCATGGGTTTTTGTATGTGGTGTGTATGTATGGGGATTGTAGCTAGTGGGGTGTTCTAGCTAAGTCTATGGCTGTCTGAAGTGGTTCTCAATCAGAGGCAGGTGTTTATCGTTGTCTCTGATTGGGAACCATATTTAGGCAGCCATATTCTTTGAGTTTGTCGTGGGTGATTGTCCTTATTGTCCTGATGTCATTGTTCTGTGTTAGGTTACACAAGTATAGGCTGTTTCGGTTTTCGTTAATTTATTGTTTTGATAGTGTTTGTGTTTAGTGTGTTACTTCATTAAACATGGATTGCAATAGACATGCCGCATTTTGGTCCGACTCTCCTTCACATCAAGAAAACCGTTACAGAATCACCCACCACAAAGGGACCAAGCAGCGTGTCAACAGGCAGGAACAGCCCAAAGTGGAGTACAGTATGGACTATACTTCTTGGGAGGAGATAGACAGGTGGGCGGTCGACCCAGGGAGAGTGCCGGAGCCCGCCTGGGATTCGATGGAGCAGTGCGCGGAAGGATATAGGAGAATGGAGTTTGCGAAGCAAGCAAGGCGGCGCGGACGGAGGCCCCATAGTCAGCCCCAAAAATTTCTTGGGGGGGGGCTCAGGGAGAGTGTGGCAGAGTCAGGAGCCAGACCTGAGCCAACTCTCCCTGTTTATCGTGAGGAGCCAAGGAGGAGACCAGAACCAGAGCCGGTGTTGGGGGTGAGCGAAACAGAGACTGTGAAGGAGTTAATGGGGAAATTGGAGGAGAGAGAAATGAGGGAGTTGCTGTGTTGGTGTTTTAAACATGGAATTCGCCCGACGGAGCGTGTCGGGGATTTGATGGCACCTGGGTCAGCGCTCCATACTCGTCCTGAGGTGCGTGTTAGTCGGCTGGTGAAGATGGTGCCAGTCTCACGTACCAGGCCTCCTGTGCACCTCCCTAGCCTTGCACGTCCTGTGCCAGCACCGCTCTCAAGATCTCCAGTACGCCTTCACGGTCTAACCCATCCTGTGCCACCTCCACACCCCAGCCCTCCGGTAGCAGCTCCCCGCACCAGGCTTCCTGTGCGTGTCCTCGGCCCAGTACCACCAGTGCCAGCACCACGCATCAGGCCTACAGTGCGCCTCGCCTGTCCAGCGCTGTCGGAGCCCTCCTCCTCTCCAGCGCTGTCGGAGTCTCCCGCCTGTTTAGCGCTGTTAGAGCCTTCCTTCTCTACAGCACTGCCGGAGTCTCCCGCCTGTTCAGAACTGCCAGTTAGCATAGAGCTGCCAGTTAGCATAGAGCTGCCAGTTAGCATAGAGCTGCCAGTTAGCATAGAGCTGCCAGTTAGCATAGAGCTGCCAGTTAGCATAGAGCTGCCAGTCTGCAAGGAGCTGCCAGTCTGCAAGGAGCTGCCAGTCTGCATGGAGCTGCCAGTCTGCATAGAGCTGCCAGTCTGCAAGGAGCTGCCAGTCTGCAAGGAGCCGCCAGAGCTGCCTGTCTGCAGGATGCCGCCAGAGCTGCCAGTCTGCAAGGAGCCGCCAGAGCTGCCAGTCAGTATGGAGCAGCCAGGGCCGCCATTCAGCATGGAGCAGCCAGGGCCGCCAGTCAGCACGGAGCAGCCAGGGCCGCCAGTCAGCATGGAGCAGCCAGGGCCGCCAGTCAGCATGGAGCAGCCAGTCAGCATGGAGCAGCCAGTCAGCATGGAGCAGCCAGAGCAGCCAGTCAGCATGGAGCAGCCAATGCTGCCAGTCAGCATGGAGCAGCCAGTCAGCATGGAGCAGCCAGAGCTGCCAGTCAGCATGGAGCAGCCAGTCAGCATGGAGCTACCAGAGCTACCAGTCATCATGGAGCAGCCAGTCAGCATGGAGCAGCCAGAGCTGCCAGTCGACCAGACTCTCCCAGATCTGCCAGTCGACCAGACTCTCCCAGATCTGCCAGTCGACCAGACTCTCCCAGATCTGCCAGTCGACCAGACTCTCCCAGATCTGCCAGTCGACCAGACTCTCCCAGATCTGCCAGTCGACCAGACTCTCCCAGATCTGCCAGTCGACCAGACTCTCCCAGATCTGCCAGTCGACCAGACTCTCCCAGATCTGCCAGTCGACCAGACTCTCCCAGATCTGCCAGTCGACCAGACTCTTCCAGATCTGCCAGTCGACCAGACTCTTCCAGATCTGCCAGTCGACCAGACTCTTCCAGATCTGCCAGTCGACCAGACTCTTCCAGATCTGCCAGTCGACCAGACTCTTCCAGATCTGCCAGTCGACCAGACTCTTCCAGATCTGCCAGTCGACCAGACTCTTCCAGATCTGCCAGTCGACCAGACTCTTCCAGATCTGCCAGTCGACCAGACTCTTCCAGATCTGCCAGTCGACCAGACTCTTCCAGATCTGCCAGTCGACCAGACTCTTCCAGATCTGCCAGTCAGCCAGGATCTGCCGAAACCACCAGCCAGCCAGGTAGATTCATCAACCTGCCTGAGCTTCCTCTCACTCCTGAGCTTCCTCTCACTCCTGAGCTTCCCCTCAGTCCCGAGCTGCCTCAGTCCCGAGCTGCCCCTCAGTCCCAATCTGCTCCTCAGTCCAGTGGGGTTCTGGGTGAGGACTACTAGGCCATGGTCGGCGGCGAGGGTGGACTATCCAAGGACGCGAGGAGAAGGGACTAAGACATTGATTGAGTGGGGTCCACGTCCCGCGCCGGAGCCGCCACCATGGACAGACGCCCACCCGGACCCTCCCTATTGTTTTGAGGTGCGTTCGGGAGTCCGCACCTTAGGGGGGGGGTTCTGTCACACCCTGGTCAAAGTATTTTGTGTTTATCTTTATTTATTTGGTCAGGCCAGGGTGTGGCATGGGTTTTTGTATGTGGTGTGTATGTATGGGGATTGTAGCTAGTGGGGTGTTCTAGCTAAGTCTATGGCTGTCTGAAGTGGTTCTCAATCAGAGGCAGGTGTTTATCGTTGTCTCTGATTGGGAACCATATTTAGGCAGCCATATTCTTTGAGTTTGTCGTGGGTGATTGTCCTTATTGTCCTTAGTGTCCTGATGTCATTGTTCTGTGTTAGGTTACACAAGTATAGGCTGTTTCGGTTTTCGTTAATTTATTGTTTTGATAGTGTTTGTGTTTAGTGTGTTACTTCATTAAACATGGATTGCAATAGACACGCCGCATTTTGGTCCGACTCTCCTTCTCATACGGAAAACCGTTACACCTGCACCCAGGCCTTCCAGTATCTCCTCCCATGTCCACTCCTCCAGAAAATGCTGCTTGGTCTTTTTGTGGTGGGATCTTCTGTAACGTGCGTTGTTTGAAGGAGACCAAGGCGCAACGTAATTTGTGGTCATCATATTTATTTAAATGAGAACCAGCAACAAAATAACAAAGTGAAACCAAAATGAACGTACCATTCCGTAGGCTACAAGAGCTGTACAAAAACAAGATCCCACAACATAGGTGGAAAAAAGGCTACCTAAGTATGATTCCCAATCAGAGACAACGATAGACAGCTGCCTCTGATTGGGAACCACACTCGGGCCAAACACAAAGACATACAAAAAATAGACTGCCCACCCCACATCACATCCTGACCTCACCAAATAGAGAAATAAAACGTCTCTCTAAGGTCAGGGCGTGACACTACAATCAATGACAGTTCTGATCAGCATCAGTCAGATTTCACCATGAGTCTCTGTAAACCAGGAGTCTCCAACAGGTCAATCGCGAGCCTACCTATGAGTAGCTTGCCAAACAATTCTGAAAGTACATGCAATTTTCACATGTTCCACTGCAAACAGTCATTAACAAATCTCACAAGTATTAGACACAGCAAGCAGTCAGCTACTATCTAATCAACACAACATTGACATCATCCCACCCCTGGTTAGACACTATTGGCTTAAAAAGCCAAACCTAACACAATATCTGCCTATTTATTTCCAGCAATATTTCCCCTGTCTGTCTGTGTGGTGCAGGCGTTTGTCTATCACTCTGTGTGTAGCCAGTGGATGTGAAAACCATCTTGTGGGTTGACTGAAATACTTTCCCCAAAACGTTCTAGATATAATGTTACCTGCAAAGTAGGCTCACCTGGCAGAAGTATATCATGAGTAAGTATATCATTTCTATTTTTATTTGTTCTTTTCAAACTTCAAACCATGAAAAGAGCAGCAGCAGTAGCTTACAGAACCATGGCTAGACTGGCACATTCCTCAGCACATTCCTCACTTGATAGATGCCAATTAAAGGGGAATTACACTCTAAAATAAAAATGTGTTCGTTTTCTTCCAGACCTAAAAAAAGGTTTTTCGATGTGATTTAACAGAAGATCAAATTTCATTGTTTCTCTATGAACAATGGTAATTTTGAGAGTCAAAAGCCTCAACAATCTAAAACCAGGAAAAATATAACTGAGAAAACAATTTTGGAAAATATAAAACATATTTTGGTTGTTTTATGAACCATTATTTGACCAGGTTGACAGAAAACATAGTGTACAAGAGAAAGTAGTGCACTAAGGACCTGGGGAAGAGTTGCAGAGGATTGGAGAACTACATGCCTATTTGAAAGCTAGAAAAGGAATTGCAGCTCGCGTCATGTTTAAAAAACAATGGAGAGAGAGAGAGAGAGAGAGAGAGAGAGAGAGAGAGAGAGAGAGAGATAGAAGAGTTAAGGATAGAGAAAGAAGGTGAGAGAGAATTTTCTCTCTGGCAGCAGCTTTCCTTATAGCCATCAGAGGTATAGCCCCCTATGTGTGTCTGAGTGATGCTGTTGTTGTTATTATGACATCATCTTATTAGCTAACATCAGTAGCGTTGTGGTGCGATCATCTGAGATAATCTCATTGTCGTGTCAGTTGCATCGATCAATACTGGGGATCAACAGGAAATACAACAGTACATCCTTCTTCCTTCCTTCCTTCCTTCCTTCTAACTATAAAATAGATAACCATCCAATTCATCCCGTTCTGGACAGAAGTTGTTCTTAGGCACAGATCTAGGATCAGCTTGCCTTCCCCAAATCCTAACTTTACCCATTATGTGAAAAGACAACACGACCTTGGATCAGCGTCAATATCCAACTTAATCCCACTCCTAGTGTTGTTTCCCTGTCCCAGCCTTCGACACAGGGAGATAAACTAGGCCTAGGCTACATGGGCCAGTGATGAAGGTCAGTCTGAGTTATTAATATGGGATTCTGGTAGGTAACCTAGCGGGACATTAACTGAAAAGTCGCTGGTTCGAATCCTTGAGCCGACTAGGTGAAATCTGCCGAGATGCCCTTGAGCAAGGCAATTAACCCTAATTGCTCCTCTAAGTCTCTCCGGATAAGAGCGTATGCTAAATGACTAAAATCTACAGGCTGCAGTGATATAGATCTCTGTGGGTCAGTTATAATGATACAGGGTTTAGATATCAGGTGATACAGGGTGACTCCTCATCCCCAGTCTGCAGGGTTCTGTGTTCCGGCCACGGACCAGAGGGAACAATGGCATTCTTGTGCTGGGAGCTCCAGGTGGCTGGGGAAACCCAATCCTATCCAACCCCAGTCACCCAGTTTGAGTCTGAGCCTGCCTCACTGGCACAGCTCAGGGAGAACCAACGCTGCCTTCCTCCAGAGAGACAGCGCAGAATAGAGCTATTGTTCCACCAGAGCAACTCCAAACTACACACACTCACTAAATCCACTCTCTTAGAGAAACACACAGACAGACTCAGAAACACACACACACCAAATAGGGGAGCACATCTGCTGTGGTCTGGACCTGAACACGCAGCAGGACAGGAAACACATCATGCAGACGCCACGGCCTTGAATTGAGGAACATGATTCATTTCCTGTGAATGCTGGACAGTAATGCCTTAAAACAGGGCTTGGCTATTGGCTAACCCACAGCATTTCCACTGTAGAAGGGTAGTAAACATGACACAATAACTTTCAGTCTCACTTGAGGGGGGATTCAAAACATGGCACAACATCGCCAGACCGAGGACTTAGAGGGGCTTTGAACTTCAAATGCCTGAAGTCACACATGGTTTGAGAAAGGGTGTGTGTGTGTGTGTGTGTGTGTGTGTGTGTGTGTGTGTGTGTGAGGGAGGGAGGGAGGGATAGAGAGAGAGAGAGAGAGAGAGAGAGAGAGAGAGAGAGAGAGAGAGAGAAAGAGAGAGCTTGTGCAACTGTCATTACATTTAAACTGTTGCTAAAGGACAACTGTATTCTCTCTCCCTCTTTGCGGTTCAGCTGCAGTCGGCACTCCAAGCTCAGCTCTCTGCTGCTGTAAGCAATAACACAGTGTTGTGTTTCAGTGTACACAGCCATCCATGCCCTCTGGCCACATTGTGCTCTGGGTAGCGAGGGCCCATGCTAACAGATAAGGCCAGATAGTTTCCCTCCAGCGCTGCTCTGTTCTGCACATGTTCTCCTATTGTGCAAGCCAGAGCCACAGAGCCTGGGCCTCATCCACAGGCACAGAGTATAAATAATGGATGCCCATCTCTTCCTGCCCCTGGAGAAACATGACAGACTCATTTCATTCCCCTACATCTTCATCTGCAGCCAGAGAGTTACAGGATTGATTGTGAATCCATTTCCTTATCTATCAGATGTATAATTACAGCACTGTGAGTGCACGCTCACTGGCTCGCTCTGCTCGCATACAAAGACAAACACTCTCTTTCACACACAGAAACACACACACACATAGACCTGCTCTGGCCCGGAATCCACATACATTAACGCGCCTCTATAAAAGGTCCCATCCGGATTAGGTTACGTGAAATGTAATCAACTTCAGGCCTATTGTAGAGCACGAGCTGGAGCTGGGAGAGGCATGCATGGTTATAGGCCTCGTTCTGGACCGACTCCAACTGACTCAGAGTTCACAGCTGGTGGTAAGAAGTCATACAGTCATATTTAGTTGCTCTTATACATGTGTTGTAACGCTGTAATTACTATTGTAAAGATGTTCATTTGTTACACTAGTACTTTTGATGATTGCATTATACTAGAGTTGGTTGGAATAGGGGCTGTTACTTATTGCATTTCTGTGATAGCTACCCAAACCATTTTAAGTAGGCCTACTGACATTAATACAGACATGGGGAGCAACTAACAATAGGCTATATGAAGTGTTAGTGACTAGGCCTAAACCTTGGCTTACTTTCAGGTCAATGCTATTTTGTGATAAGTCATTATTGAGAGCAATATATCATCATAACAAGGGCATTTGTGAGTAGTTAGACCATTCCATCCAAATGCTCACAGAAAATAAACATTTTGGGGACAGTTTAAGCAAAGACTAGATGTTTTACTTGCTACAGTAAAATACATAGTTCAGTAGAATAATTGATGACAGCATGAATATTGAAATTACACAGCAGCTTTTCATGTACAGGCATATATTTCCTGTCGTGGTCTACACAGTCCAACACAACATCTCCAGCCTTCCTCCAGCCGACCATGTGACCGTTAGTTACCGTTACCTGGCCAGACGCTGTCAATCATCGACAACGGCAGTGCTTGCTTGCCAGCTAGCTGGTTATGGATTAGCTAGCTCAATTACCGACTGGTTTAGCATAAACAACACAATTTAACACCACTTTTCCAGCAATACATGTCGGGTATTATTTGCTAACATTTAAATACGTACCTTTTGAATGAAAACGGAGAAATGTATGTGGTTTCTCCTGTGTAGCCGAGGCTTGGTTATTTAGCGAGTCGCATTCCGTATCCCAACGAACCCCCTGCTGATCTCGAACCAGTCAGATGTGCTTTGACGAACAAAATCTCCCTTGCTTGTTATAACACGCAGCTAGCCAGCTTTAGCTAGATAATGGTGTTTAAAACAATACCCAATCTAAAACTAGCTCGATGCCAAGGGCAACTGAAAACTAAATCCAGTATTATGGACACTAAACATCCAGAAAGCTAGACACGTCGACTAACGTTACCAAGCTAACTGCCAAAGACGAGTTGTTCGCATGCGCTAGCAAATGGAGTGTCTGACTCTGCTCCAGTCGATGTGTGATGAAGAGATCACAGTTGTACCCCAAAAATAATCCGAGAAGAAGAGGTCATTTCCATGTTCGAAAACTACGACTTAAAAAATGTCGTGCGAAACGGCGTCCATTGAAAACATCGTACACGGTTAGGTCAGTACGTGATAGCAGAGCAATTTTGCCGAGTATGAGAGCTGGTAGCTTGTGTGTGTAGGCAGCACTCGGCTCGGGTTCAGAAAGCCCCTGCGGCAGTCGGTCGGGCGGCTGTCGGTTGCAGAGCACCCAGAGGCAGCATCGCACCCAATGACTGTGATCCCGATATGAAAGCATCCTCCCTCTCCAGCCCAACCCGGAAGAAAATTACAACACTGCAGTAACGTCATTCGTAATACACTGGTGGCTTTGAAATGGTTTACACATTTAATAAGGATGACTTATTAAGAAAAGCATATGCGACGTTTTAGCTGTAATAGCCAACTTGGGTCAGATGAACAAATTGGCCCATTTTGTTGCTATTCATCAAACTCAATGTAATAATGCCCTGCCCCTCTCTCAGGAATAGGCTAATTCAAGTCCTATAGCGCCATCTACACGACCCATTTATGGAGATTGTTCAATCTCCTATTTCCACTACAGTCCTGCATGGCAGGGGCCTAGTTGTAGTTGGTTCATTTACTGGCTATAGGCCCATTCTATCCAGTCTAAGAAAATTGCAACATTCTCAATGCTGTGTTGTGTTTCATAGGTTTTCTTTGATGACATTGGGTGTAAATAACAATAGCATGTGAATTACATTTTAATAACACCTGTTGAGGGCCACCATTGTTCCTGTTCCCAAGAAAGCTAAGGTAACTGAGCTAAACGACTACCGCCCCGTAGCACTCACATCCGTCATCATGAAGTGCTTTGAGAGACTAGTCAAGGACCATATCACCTCCACCCTACCTGACACCCTAGACCCACTCCAATTTGCTTACCGCCCAAATAGGTCCACAGACGATGCAATCTCAACCACACTGCACACTGCCCTAACCCATCTGGACAAGAGGAATACCTATGTGAGAATGCTGTTCATCGACTACAGCTCGGCATTCAACACCATAGTACCCTCCAAGCTCGTCATCAAGCTCGAGACCCTGGGTCTCGACCCCGCCCTGTGCAACTGGGTACTGGACTTCCTGACGGGCCGCCCCCAGGTGGTGAGGGTAGGCAACAACATCTCCTCCCCGCTGATCCTCAACACTGGGGCCCCACAAGGGTGTGTTCTGAGCCCTCTCCTGTACTCCCTGTTCACCCACGACTGCGTGGCCACGCACGCCTCCAACTCAATCATCAAGTTTGCGGACGACACAACAGTGGTAGGCTTGATTACCAACAACGACGAGACGGCCTACAGGGAGGAGGTGAGGGCCCTCGGAGTATGGTGTCAGGAAAATAACCTCACACTCAACGTCAACAAAACTAAGGAGATGATTGTGGACTTCAGGAAACAGCAGAGGGAACACCCCCCTATCCACATCGATGGAACAGTAGTGGAGAGGGTAGCAAGTTTTAAGTTCCTCGGCATACACATCACAGACAAACTGAATTGGTCCACTCACACAGACAGCATCGTGAAGAAGGCGCAGCAGCGCCTCTTCAACCTCAGTAGGCTGAAGAAATTTGGCTTGTCACTAAAAGCACTCACAAACTTCTACAGATGCACAATCGAGAGCATCCTGGCGGGCTGTATCACCGCTTGGTATGGCAACTGCACCGCCCTCAACCGTAAGGCTCTCCAGAGGGTAGTGAGGTCTGCACAACGCATCACCGGGGGCAAACTACCTGCCCTCCAGGACACCTACACCACCCGATGTCACAGGAAGGCCATAAAGATCATCAAGGACATCAACCACCCGAGCCACTGCCTGTTCACCCCGCTATCATCCAGAAGGCGAGGTCAGTACAGGTGCATCAAAGCTGGGACCGAGAGACTGAAAAACAGCTTCTATCTCAAGGCCATCAGACTGTTAAACAGCCACCACTAACACTGAGTGGCGGCTGCCAACACACTGACACTGACTCAACTCCAGCCACTTTAATAATGGGAATTGATGGGAAATGATGTAAATATATCACTAGCCACTTTAAACAATGCTACCTTATATAATGTTACTTACCCTACATTATTCATCTCATATGCATACGTATATACTGTACTCTATATCATCGACTGTGTCCTTATGTAATACATGTATCACTAGCCACTTTAACTATGCCACTTTGTTTACATACTCATCTCATTTGTACATACTGTACTCGATACCATCTACTGTATCTTGCCTATGCTGCTCTGTACCATCACTCATTCATATATCCTTATGTACATATTCTTTATCCCCTTACACTGTGTACAAGACAGTAGTTTTGGAATTGTTAGTTAGATTACTTGTTATTACTGCATTGTCGGAACTAGAAGCACAAGCATTTCGCTACACTCGCATTAACATCTGCTAACCATGTGTATGTTGGACACAATGTACAGTGCATTCGGGAAGTATTCGGACCCGTTGACTTTTTCTTAAATTAATCCTTATTCTAAAATTTATTAAATCACTTTTTTCCTCATCAATCTTCACACAATAACCCATAATGACAAAGCAAAAACAGGTTTTTAGACATTTTTGCAAATTTTGTTAAAAATAAAAAACTTAAATATCACATTTACATAAGTATTCAAACCCTTGATTCAGTACTTTGTTGAAGCACCTTTGGCAGCGATTACAGCCTCGAGTCTTCTTGGGTATGACACTACAAGCATGGCACACCTGTATTTGGGATGTTTCTGCCATTCTTCTCTGCAGATCCTCTCAAGCTCTGTCAGGTTGGACGGGGAGCATTGCTTCACAGCTATTTTCAGGTTTCCAGAGATGTTCGGTCCGGTTCAACTCTGGACTCTGACAGGGCCACTCAAGGACATTCAGAGACTTGTTCCGAAGCCACTCCTGCGCCGTCTTGGCTGTGTGCTTAGGGTTGTTGTCCTGTTGGAAGGTGAACCTTCGACCCGGTCTGAGGTCCTGGGCGCTCTCAAGGATGTCTCTGTAATTTGCTTCGTTTATTTTTCCCTCGATCCTGACTAGTCTCCCAGTCCCTGCCGTTGAAAAACATCCCCATAGCATGATGCTGCCACCACCATGCTTCACCTTATGGATGGTGCCAGTTTTCCTCCAGACGTGACACTTGGCAATCAGGCCAAAGTGTTCCATCTTGGTTTCATCAGACCAGAGAATCATGTTTCTCATGGTTTGAGTCTTTAGGTGCCTTTTTGCAAACTCCAAGCAAGTTTTCATGTGATTTTTACTGAGGAGTGGCTTCCATCTAGGCACTCTACCATAAATGCCTGGTTGTCCTTCTGGAAGTTTCTCCCATCTCCACAGAGGAACTCTGGAGCTCTGTCAGAGGGACCATCGGGTTCTTGGTCCCCTCCCTGACCAAGGTCCGGCCAGCCAACTCTAGGAAGTGTCTTGGTGGTTCCAAACTTCTTCCTTTAAGAATGATGGAGACCACTGTGTTCTAGGGGAACTTCAATGCAGAAATGTTTTGGTACCCTTCTCCAGATCTGTGCCTCGACACAATCCTGTCTACGGACAATTACTTCGACCTCATAGCTTTGTCTTTACTGTGACATGCACTGTCAACTGTGGGACCTTATATAGACGGGTGTGTGCCTTAAAAAATCATGTCCAATCAATTGAATTTACCACAGGTGGACTACAACCTAAGTTGTAGAAACATCTCAAGGATGTTCAATGGAAACAGAATGCACCTGAGCTCAATTTTGAGTCTCACAGCAAAGGGTCTGAATACTTACAGTATGTAAATAAGGTATTTAAGGAACTGTTTTCGCTTTGTCAATATGGGGAATTAATATGGGGTATGTGTAGATATCTGAGGATTTTTATTTATTTAATCCATTTTAGAATAAGGCTGTAACATAACAAAATGCGGAAAAGGTCAAGGGGTCTGAATACTTTTCGAAGACACGGTAGGCTAACAGTGTCAGATATTATACATGTTTCCCTCATTAAATTACACTCTGGGCCTGACTATCAGCAAGTTCCATTCACCACGACTGTGAATGGGTCGCGCTTCTTATCAACTGGAGAAAATGAAGTCATTGATTCTGATTGCTTTCTCTCTCTCTCTCCCTCTCTCTCTCTCCCTCTCTCTCTGTCTCTCGCTCGCTCTCTCTCTCTGTCTGTATGTCTCTCTGTCTCTCTTTCTCCCTCTCTGTCTCTCTTTCTCCCTCTCTCTCTCTCTCTCCCTCTCTCTCTCTCCCTCTCTCGCTCTCTCTCTGTCTCTCGCTCGCTCACTCTCTCTCTCTGTCTGTCTGTCTCTCTGTCTCTCTTTCTCCCTCTCTCTCTGTCTTTCTCCCTCTCTCTCTCTCTCCCTCTCTCTCTGTCTCTCGCTCGCTCTCTCTCTCTGTCTGTATGTCTCTCTGTCTCTCTTTCTCCCTCTCTGTCTCTCTTTCTCCCTCTCTCTCTCTCTCTCCCTCTCTCTCTCTCCCTCTCTCGCTCTCTCTCTGTCTCTCGCTCGCTCACTCTCTCTCTCTCTGTCTGTCTGTCTCTCTGTCTCTCTTTCTCCCTCTCTCTCTGTCTTTCTCCCTCTCTCTCTCTCTGACTCTCTCTCTGTCCCTCTCCCTCTCTCTCTCTCTCTGACTCTCTCGCTCTCTCACTGTCTGGTGGAGGTAATGCTTGAGCGTTCCCTGGCACCTCCTCTCTTATTGGCATAGTAAATAATTAGGAAAGATACAGTGCTGTCTGGGAACACACTTAAACCATCCCAGATGAACTGATGAAGCAGGTAGTAAACAATCCACACTGACATCTTATTGATAGAATGTTGTATAGAGGAAATGCAAAGTCCATAACAGTGACGTTTCTGTGCTGTAAAAGCCAAGCCAATTTCCGACCACTCGTTTCTTATTCCATGCAAGCTATAGGCCTACCTATTTCCCCCTCCCCAAACTCATATTCTATGGCAATTAATCTCATCCATTTAAATAGGCAGTATAGGCTATAATGATTGGTAGGTATTCCGTGCTGTATAGAAAAATATCACATTATATACAGAGCAATCGGAAAGTATTCAAACCCCTTGACTTTTTCCACATTTTGTTACTTTACAGCCTTATTCTAAAATGGATTAAATTCATATTTTTACCCATCAATCTACACACAATACCCCACAATGATAAAGTGAAAACAGGTTCTGAGAAATTTTTGCAAATGTATACTTTTTTAAAACAGAAATACCTTATTTACATAAGGATTCAGACCCTTTGTTATGAGACTCGAAATTGAGCTTTCCATTGATCGTCCTTGAGATGTTTCTACAACTTAGGTTGTAGTCCACCTGTGGTAAATTCAATTGATTGGACATGATTTGGAAAGGCACACACCCGCCTGCCTATATAAGGTCCCACAGTTGACAGTGCATGTCAGGGCCGCTCAGGGAGGTGACCAAGAAACCGATGGTCACTCTGACAGAGCTCCAGAGTTCCTCTGTGGTGATGGGAGAAACTTCCAGAAGGACAACCAGGCATTTATGGTAGAGTGGCTAGACGGAAGCCACTCCTCAGTAAAAATCACATGAAAACCCGCTTGGAGTTTGCAAAAAGGCATGAGAAACAAGATTCTCTGGTCTGATGAAACCAAGATGGAACTCTTTGGCCTGATTGCCAAGTGTCACGTCTGGAGGAAACCTGGCACCATCCATAAGGTGAAGCATGGTGGTGGCAGCATCATGCTATGGGGATGTTTTTCAGTAGAAAGGACTGAGAGACTAGTCAGGATCAAGGCAAAGATGAACGGAGCAAAGTACAGAGAGATCCTTGATGAAAACCTGCTCCAGAGTGCTCAGGACCTCAGACTGGGCCGATGGTTCACCTTCCAACAGGACAACAACCCTAAGCACACAGCCAAGACAACGCAGGAGTGGCTTTGGGACAAGTCTCTGAATGTCCTTGAGTGGCCCAGCCAGAGCCCGGACTTAAACCCGATTGAACATCTCTGGAGAGACCTTAACATAGCTGTGCAGCAACACTCCCCAGTTTTGAGTATAGGGTCTGAGTATTTACGTAAATGTGATATTTTACGTTTTATATTTGTAATACATTTGCAAAAAATGTCTATAAACCTATTTTTGCTTTGGCATTGTGGGGTATTATGTGTGGATTGATAAGGAAAAAAATACAGTTTTATCAATTTTAGAATAAGGCTGTAACGTAACAAAATGTGGATAAAGTCAAGGGGTCTGAATACTTTCCTAAGGCACTGTATATGTTGTACCCTGAGTACTCTTGCACAGACACAAATTCCCTTTCTCATAACAGGCCTGCTCTGGTGTAACTGAATGGAGTCCAGGCAGAACGAATGTAAATTATCTTCCTTTAACATAGCTCTAACTTACTCCCACTGCACACCATAAACTCCTGGAGGGGAGCTATCTCTCACTAATACAAAATAAAATGATTGTGGTGTAATTTTGTGAGACTTGAAAAATGATGCTCTTCTACTATTTTAGGTTCATAGTGAGACCTCTAGTGTGGTTGGATTGGATTGATTATGAACACTGACAACTCAAGGGTTTAGTACAGACAGTTGTGCATATAATAGTGCAGACAGTCTCCTCACACTACCTTATTTCTTATTATAATCCAGACACTATAATCCACAGCAATTTGCAGTCTTCTAACTGGTTTTCCTCACAGGTTTATTGGTCTCATATTGCTCATTGGTCTCAGAGTGCTTATTGGTCTCATAGTGCTTATTGGCCTTGTTGCTTATTGGTCTCATAGTGCTTATTGGCCTTGTTGCTTATTGGTCTCATAGTGCTTATTGAACTCTTTGCTTATTGGCCTCATTGCTTATTGGCCTCATTGCTTATTGGCCTCATGGTGCTTATTGGCCTCATTGCTTATTGGCCTCATTGCTTATTGGCCTCATTGCTTATTGGCCTCGTTGCTTATTGGCCTCGTTGCTTATTGGCCTCGTTGCTTATTGGCCTCAATGCTTATTGGCCTCATTGCTTATTGGCCTCATTGCTTATTGGCCTCATAGTGCTTATTGGCCTCATTGCTTATTGGCCTCATAGTGCTTATTGGCCACACACTTATAATCCAGTCATTTAGCACTCGCATCACTCTGATCCAGAGCAACTTATAGGTGCATAAAGGTTCAATAGGGTAGACCTCACATTCTGTTAGCCATTCTTCTCCTAGGCCAGCTGTCTCTCCCCCTCAGTGTCCACTGATATGGAATGACACCAAAGCTGAGTGTGAAATATGAGCTGATGGTCTGGTCTCTCTTCCCTGGGGGCAAACACACACACAAGCACACACATCAGATGTGATCAATCTTTATATCTCTCTAACACACACACCTTGCGAGACACCTCCGTTAACACGCAGACAGCACACCAGGTTCAGTGTCAATTCAGTAAGTACCCTGAAATTCCATTGATCTTCAATGCCTTTTAATGAGCATAATGTGGAATTGGAACCTGGTTTACATTCTGAATTGACTGGAATTGAAATGGATTTGACCCCAATCCATTAGCTCAAACATACACACATTTGAGCCAGCCATATCACCGTACACATCATTCACTCATATCCGGCGCCAGTCGAAGGCCTCCTGACACAGATTGATGGGGTGGTGCTGCAGGCTCTGGGTCTGATCTTTGGCTCATATCTAGAGAGTCAGTGGAGTAGAAGACTGTATCAACTCTGTGACATTAATCCGCTTTTAAATCACAACCTTCAAGAACAAAATCTATTTTTTTATTAATTTATTTTATTTCACCTTTATTTAACCAGGTAGGCCAGTTGAGAGCAAGATCTCATTTACAACTGCGACTTGGTCAAGATAAAGCAAAGCAGTGCGACAAAAACAACAACACAGAGTTACACATAAACAAATGTACAGTCAATAACGCAAAAGAAAAGAAAAATAGAAAATGTACAGTGTTTGCAAATGTAGAAGAGTAGGGAAAATAATTACAATTTAGCATTAATACTGGACTGATGTGCAGATGATGATGTGCAAGTAGAGATACTGGAGTGCAAAAAAGCAAGAGGATAAGTAACAAGTAACAATAGGAGGATGAGGTAGTTGGGTGTGCTATTTACAGATTGGCTGAGTACAGGTACAGTAAGCTGCTCTGACAGCTGATGCTTAAAGGTAGAGAGGGAGATATAAGACTCCAGCTTCAGAGATTTTTGCAATTTGTTCCAGTCATTGGCAGCAGAGAACTGGGTGGAAAGGCAGCCAAAGTAAGTGTTGGCTTTGGGGATCACCAGTGCAATTACCTGCTGGAGCGCGTGCTACGGGTGGGTGTTGCTATGGTGACCAGTGAGCTGAGATATGGCGGGGCTTTACCTAGCAAAGACTTATAGATGACCTGGAGCTAGTGGGTTTGGCGACGGATATGTAGTGAGGGTCAGCCAACGAGAGCATACAGGTTGCAGTGGTGGTTAGTATATTGGGCTTTGGTGATAAAACCGATGGCACTGTGAAAGACTACATCCAGTTTGCTGAGTAGAGTGTTGGGGGCTAATTTGTAAATGACATCGCCGAAGTCAAGGATCGGCAGAATAGTCAGTTTTACAAGGGTAAGTTTGGCGGCATGAGTGAAGGATGCTTTGTTATGAAATAGGAAGCCGATTGTAGATTTCATTTTGGATTGGAGAGATATGGGATGCGGCTGCATGCATGCCATGGCCCTCCTCTCTCACACCCGAGTGACATTGAGATTGTGTTCATTGAGAAATAGCTGGATAGAAAGGCTCCTAGTAACATGTTGTGAGGTATTCTATTTGGCACAATAGAATCCCAACCTGCATCTCATAATTGCCTGCAAGTCCTGTTGATGAATATTGAAGATTGACACGCAGATATCTTTTAATGAAAACAAGGCCTCCTTACTCATTTAGACCACTAGAAAGCAAGAGCATATAATCAATACTACGATTACAGAGCCCTCTGTAGCACCCAGGAACATGTAACATGTATTGTAGATCTCCAGGTGGAGTACAGAGCCCTCTGTAGCACCCAGGAACATGTATTGTAGATCTCCAGCTGGAGGGCAGCTGATGTTTGAATGTAAACAAGATGGCTCTGATGTAAACATCTCTTGAAGTCAGTTATCTGACAGTTGATGTGTCCGTTAAAGACAGGGAAGTTTTGGGGTCCAGTGCCCCACAGTTACAGCTCACAGTTTAACCTTGTTCATAAAACATTCATGCCTCTTTGCACCAGAGTCTCCCGAAATGCCTTATTTATGTGTAACATGTAGCAGCATCCTGCTGGGGATGTAATATGGATGAGATGTCAGAGGCTTCCCCTGTCT
The DNA here is from genome assembly GCF_013265735.2 of Oncorhynchus mykiss. NCBI lineage: Eukaryota > Metazoa > Chordata > Actinopteri > Salmoniformes > Salmonidae > Oncorhynchus > Oncorhynchus mykiss. The sequence continues at coordinate 5,813,322 of NC_048567.1, read as the reverse complement.
CAACAGATTCCTTCCTTCACAGATACACAACAGGCAACACTGTTGTGCACACACATTCACACACACAAACCCTACTGCACATCTGGCCTATTTAAATGGCATGTATATATTATATTATGTATATATTATTATATTATCTTCATCCTGTGTTGACGTCTGGATGCTGACAGGTCTTTCTCTGGGGGAGCTGCTGTGAGCTGATGGCTCTCCTGCAGGCAAGTCTCTGTAACAGATGTTTGTGAAAGGCATAAGTCTGTTTGAACTACCACAGCATAAGCATGTACAGTACCACAGTCCTTAGTAACACAGTCATTACACAGTAGTAACCACAGCCCTGACTCAGTTCTTTACCGTGTTGGCACATTAACCCCAGGTACCTGTTAGGTACAGTGGAAAGGGGATTATTGACTTTAGTATTGCCTGAGGAACTCCTCTGCTGCCGGAGGGCAGTGGCAAAGAAGATTAGATAATAACCTCACTGAATGTTTTCAGATGGTCATGAACACTAAGACATATATCATGCCACCGAGGTGGATAGAAACTCTATACCAGGGTAGAATGGGGACAGGCCTTAGTCTCCCTGAGTTACTAATAGGACCATTTGCTTTTTAGTGTGTGTGTGTGTGTGTAATCTCCTCTTATGCACTCTGGACATGTGTTAGTAGTACCCAACTCACTAACGATCATCAGGTCGCTAATGGCCTGGTACTCAGGGCTCTACGGTCCCTCCATCAGGTCCTAATGGCCTGGTACTCAGGGCTCTACCGTCCCTCCAGGTCCTAATGGCCTGGTACTCAGGGCTCTACGGTCCCTCCATCAGGTCTTAATGACCTGGTACTCAGGGATCTACCGTCCCTCCAACCACTCTGACATCAATGCAAATGCAATGGAAAATCACATCAAAACACTATGTGCTTTTAAAACTCAATTTGAAGAAAGAAGTTCAACAACAGGTTGAAACTGAATGGAAAACATGGTCTTGTGGATGTTGTTTCAAAGCCTAACACAACGGAATGGACAGCGCTTTCTAAGGTGATGATTCATTCAAAACACCCATTTGAATATATAAAATAAAATCTGAATTTAAGAAATGATTGTGCTGTTATACAGTACATAGCCTAGCCACATATTACAGAAGATACCTATGGTACATCATTTGTCTAGTCTATATTAAACACATTCAGAGTTAGACTACATTATAGTGAATTTCTATATGATTTTGAAAAGCCTAGTAAAAGGGCATATTTAAATATGTTTTAAATAATCAATAGGCTGACACATTACCTTTAGCTACACAATATCTGAACCAATGCATTTCCATCTCCTCCCCGCTCTCCTTCATTCCTTTCTCCAGCACACAGAGAGGGGCAGTCAACAGTTTAATGAAATATGTTTAGTTGGGAGAACATGTTACTATCATGTTCCAGAACAGATTTCACTTGGTTTCACAAATTAAGCACTGGGTAGCTGCAGGAACAGGGTTGGAGAGCCCATGACATACAGAGTTTGTGTGCAATATCACCTGTTGCGTGGAAAACTAACCTGTGTAGCCGACCCAACATGGAATGAACCTGTAGCCGACCCAACATGGAATGAACCTGTAGCCGACCCAACATGGAATGAACCTGTAGCCGACCCAACATGGAATGAACCTGTAGCCGACCCAACATGGAATGAACCTGTAGCCTCCATTTGCTATTCGATTGCATACGGATGATATGTATTTCCCTCTTGCCCCTGTTTCTGCCCATTTCATAATGGGACATTCTAAATCTAAACTCATTTTACATAGTAGTAAAGACAAAATTACATTAAAAATTGTCTAATGGGTGAAATAATTATCACTTGATGAGAGCTGGAGAGAACAGCTAGTGCTGCCTGATGCAAGGAACAAAGCACCACCTTTTGATTGGTAAGACATTCTAGGGTTTGTATCATTCACAACTAAAGTTGCCAAATAACTAGCATATAGTACCTGTTTCAAATTATACATTTTATAGTCAACATACCAACTTCATAGGCGCACTTTAGCTCTGAATGGGAAAAAAATAATTTATATTGTATTCAGCTAAGTTAATTTATAATGTCCTTACTTTAAAATCATATAATATAAAATAATGGCATGGGACTTATAAGCATGTCTTGTCTGCTAAATGAACAAGCCTACAGCCTATGGCATGGCGCATAGTGTCACGGCCGTCAAAGGAAGTGGACCAAGGTGCAGCGTGGGGAGCGTACATATTCCTTTTGTGGTGGTTATCTTCGCCCTGCAAATGCGGGGCGCTGGCACAGGACGCACTGGGCTGTGCAGACGTACCGGAGACACAGTGCGCAGACCCGGCGCAGGATATCCTGGGACGAAGAGACGCACTGGAGACCAGGCGCGCTGAGCCGGCACCATCCGTCCTGGCTGGATGCTCACCCTAGCCCGGCAGATGCGGGGAGCTGGGATGTAGCGCACCGGGCTGTGAACGTGCACTGGAGACACCGTGCGCTCCACCGCATAACACCGTGCCTGACCAGTACGACGCTCGCCACGGTAAACACGGGGAGTTGGCTCAGGTCTATAATCCGACTCTGCCAATCTCCCTGTGTGCCCCCCCCCCCCCCCCCCAAAAAAAGATTGGGGCTGCCTCTCGGGCTTCCTTGCTAGCCGTGTTCCCTCGTAACGATGCTGTTCCGCCTTTGCTGCCTCCAGCTCCTCCTTGGGAAGGTGATATTCCCCAGCCTGACTCCAGGGTCCTTTATCGTCCAGGATTTCCTCCCAAGTCCATGAGTCCCCCTTACCACGCTGCTTGGTCCTTTTGTGGTGGGAAGTTCTGAGCCACCTCCGACCATGGGACTTACCTCGCCCATTCTCCTGGACCGTCCTGGCAATACAACCGCAGAAACCAACCCACATCCTGGTTCACTCTCTCCACCTGCCCATTACTCTCGGGGTGATAACCCAAGGTCAGACTGACCGAGACATATCCAACAGAAAAGGAAAAGGGAATCGGTGGCAGCTAGTAGACCGGTGACGACGACCGCCGAGCGCCGCTCGGTGGAAGTCGTGACACAAAGCCAGATAGGTCAACTCATATTCTGTCCTTCTGTTTCTTTAGACCTGCCTAAAATAAAGAATTGATTTATTGTGACGTTGTATATTCAATTGATTTATTATACTTTTTAAAATGTAGCTGTTCTTAAAGCAGGCATCAGCAGCTTGTAGGTGGGTGTCACACCCTGACCATAGTTTGCTTTGTATGTTTCTATGTTTTGGTTGGTCAGGGTGTGAGCTGGGTGGGCATTCTATGTTACATGTCTAGTTTGTCTAGTTCTATGTTTGGCCTGATATGGTTCTCAATCAGAGGCAGGTGTTCGTCATTGTCTCTGATTGGGAACCATATTTAGGTAGCCTGTTTGGTGTTGGGTTTTGTGGGTAATTGTCCTTAGTGTCCTTGTTCTGTTGCTTTGCACCAGTATTAGGCTGTTTAGGTTTTCGTGTTGTGTTTATTTGTTTTTGTATTTGATCGTGTTTACTTTGTCCTATTAAACATGGATTGCAATAGCCACGCCGCATTTTGGTCTGACTCTCCTTCCCATACAGAAAACCGTGACAGTGGGGAGATCAGGAGATGCTAAATGTGTTTAAATAAATAAGTCAATTACTGTGAGACCGGCAGTCTTTTGCATGGCAATAACTGGCTGACAAGTGGCAAAGGAATGGCATTTTCTCTAATAAACTGTCGTTAAAGGAACAAGAATGGAACAAACAGAATAACATGGTGGTTTTCTGTGAATATCCATCAAACTTCTTAGCAGACATTTCAAATTACACCTGTACAGTATATGCCCTGAAAAGTGGACTGGACCAAGGTTTTTGACTCATGGGATGCAGGTACTCACTGCTTAGCCCAAATGTGATTCCTACTCCCCTCTCCAGGAGCTGATGGTTTTTGCATGAGTCTTGTGATGAGGGAGAACACTCCGAGAGAACACTGAAGGTTCTATGGAACATCACCAGCACAGCATACGCCTGACTAGACATGGACTAACACAGTTCATCTTTGTAATGCAAAACAACACAGATATAGTGTTAAACTTCAACCGAGGAGTGTATATGTGTGTGTGAAAAAGAGACTAGGGCTTTATTGGAGGAGTGCATTTGAGGAGTTATAGCCCCTCTCTCTATATACTGTAATTAAAAATAACCAAACACGTCAACATTGTTTGCCTTCAGACACACACTCCCTCTGCCAGGTGGAAAAATGAATCTAATTTTCAGTAGGAAACATTTCCCACCAGAGCTGTTTACACTTGGACAGCTGCCAGCTGATTGCCTCTCCACCTCTCACCTAATTTGTCAGACTCCACCTCTGCCATTCACATTGATAAAACACAATATTCAACACTGGTCTTTTCATGATTCATCTGTTGAAATAACACATTGCCACCGGGTTTAAGTATTAACCAAAAAAGTGTTAAACGTGTATAAATATATTTTATATTGGAGATTCTTCAAAGTAGCCACCCTTTGCCTTGACGGCAGCTTTGCACACTCTTGGCATTCTTTCAACCAGCTTCACCTGGAATGCTTTTCCATCAGTCTTGAAGGAGTTCCCACATATGCTGAGCACTTGTTGTTTGCTTTACCTTCACTCTGCGGTCCAACTCATCCCAAATCCCAAGACTGTCGAGGCCAGGCCAGGCCGTCTCCCACATGCCTTTTGGCGATTACCAAACGTGTTTGCTTATTTTTTTCTTTAAGCAATGCCTTTTTTTCTGACCACTCCTCCGTAAAGCCTGGCTCTGTAGGGGTGTATGGCTTTAAAGTGGTCCTATGAACAGATACTCCAATCTCCGCTGTGGAGCTTTGCTGCTCCTTCAGGGTTATCTTTGGTCTCTTTGTTGCCTCTCTGATTAATGCCCTCCTTGCCTGGTCCGTGAGTTTTGGTGGGCGACCCTCTCTTGGCAGGTTTGTTGTGGTGCCTTATTCTTTCCATTTTTTAATAATGGATTTAATGGTGCTCAGTGGAATGTTCAAAGTTTCAGATATTTTTTTATAACCCATCCCTGATCTATACTTCTCCACAACTTTGTCCCTGACCTGTTTGGAGAGCTCCTTGGTCTTCATGGTACTGCTTGCTTGGTGGTTACCCTTACTTAGAGATGTTGCAGACTCTGGGGCCTTTCAGAACAGGTACTGAACATATACTGAGATCATGTGACAGATCATGTATTTAACTAATTATGTGACTTCTGAGGGTAATTGGTTGCACCAGATCTTATTTAGGGGCTTCATAGTAAAGGGAGTGAATAGATATGCACGCACCACTTTTCAGTTTTTTATTTTTTTTAACTAGTTATTTTTTAATTTCACTTCACCCATTTGGACTATTTTGTGTATGTCTATTACATGAAATCCAAATTCAAATACATTTAAATGACAGGTTGTAATGCATCAAAATAGGAAAAACGCCAAGAGGGATGAATACTTTTGCAAGGGACTATGTTCCCATGCAGCTGGGGATCCAAAGAGCCCTGTGAGAGAGCGAAGGGTTGAGATTACCAGAGTTTGAGTTGGGGGGAAGAGCCCAAGGGTGAGTGATTTGACTGGGAGCCCCCCAGTGAGTCGGCCTGAAGAGAGATCCAGAGAGGATGAGTTTTAGTAAGGTTGGATTTCTAGCATTTCTAGCCATTGTGATCAACCGCTCTATGCTGATGGTGCAGAAATCACAGAAGATAGATGTGGTAGTTGCAGCAGGGATAAATATTTGGGTGTGATAGATTTTAGTGCAGAAGATCTACAGGGAGTCTTGAAAGAAGGGGCTCCATCCTCCCAGGCCTGATGTAGGATCGTTTAGTGTGAAAGTAGTGTGATGGGGTGGTGGGTTCTTTTTTGGCGGGATAGTTGGTGCTTTAAGATAACTGGGAACTCAAAGGTCAAATCATGACGTCAGTGATCTTCAGGCCGGAAAGTCGGAGCGCTAGAAGTCGGAGCGCTAGTTTCCGACTTGGAATTCTGATTTGGACCATTCCAAACTATTTTTCCCAGTCTGAGATTGTTTTCCCCCCCAACTTCCCAGTTGTCTTGAACGAAGTCTAAAGTCAGAGATTTCAGAGTTCCCAATTCACAGTTGTTTTGAATGCGGCAAGTGTATAGGTGCAGGCTTAGATGGTGGTGAAATGTAACATTTCCCCTTCCTCCATTTTCTGTGGACCAAAATGTGCACAACAGCCTGCAAAATGCAGCAATACGCAACACAGCCTCTAGTCTGCCAGTAATTCACACAAAAAAGAATACTTTTATTTTGAAGGCCTCTTGGAAAGTTTGCGGAAGTATAAATGGAGTAGTTTACCCCTGTGTTAGGGAGATGCTAATAGAGTACCACATTATGAGTCATAATACCCATAAAACCTACAAAACAAGGAAATGGTTCCAATCATTTTTTTCCACCATTCATTTTTCTCACAGGAGATTTTAGAAACACAAAATAAGAACTATGTTTTGTGTAGGCTTACCCTGGCATGACGTTTTAATAACCATGTAAATGTCTCTTGGACAAGCTTTTATCAGTGTATTCGCCTGTGTTTACCCCCAACAAATGAAATGTTAATTTGCTGATAATGTGGCCATCACAAAGAACTACAAATGCCATCAAGATCTGGACAAGACTGCTGAATAGAGGCAAAGGTAAGAATCTCTGGATTAACTATCTAATGTAGTAATGAGTAAATTGGCTACATTTCTTTAAATGTACCTGTTAGCAAAGGTGACTTCCTAGAGATGACGTGCAGGAGCTTGCAGGGATTTGTAGTCTTATATTATGTCTACTTTGACGCTAATTAGAATTTTTGAATCGTAGCCTAAATAGAGCCAAATATAAATACAGCCCTTACTTTAAGTGTTTCTAAAATCTGTCTTGCATGCCAGTGCTGGGATCTGTAATGGCACATTCAACACGAGGTGTGACTGCGTCCTGGGCTCTACTGAGAGGAGTGCCCCTCGATGAGATCGGTGCTGCGGCCAGCTGGGCTTCCTCTTGCACCTTTTCTAGGTACTATCGGGTAAATGTGGCACCTCCTTCTGCGGTTGGTTCAACGGTCCTGGGCGTTGCCTCCCCTTCCGGGGACTGTGTCGGGACCCCCCTTCCACACTGACGGCCCATGCGTCTCGGTCCCGCACTGGGACTTCGTTGCTGGCTGGCCAGGTCCCTCTAGCACCGACTAATCTGGTACGGGTATACCGATATATTGGAGTAATCCAATATAGTGAAACATAACGAAGGTTACGTATGTAACCACGGTTATGTGAACTATATGGATCACTCCAATCCTCTACGGTGCTGGTGCGCCTCAAAAATGATGTAGAGAACGTGTGCCGAGGCAATGGGGTCTATATATAGGTACGGACCCCAGCCGTGACACCGGTGTACACGGGAGTAAATCTGTAAATCCTCACCTCCGATGTATCCCTCCTCCGCGGAGTGATACCGGATACCAATATATTGGAGTGATCCAATATAGTGAAACATAACAATTGGAACCATTTCCGTGTTTGACCGCTAGGTTTTATGGGTATTATGACACCTCCATATCCAAAAGGTTGGAGCCGTTGAAAGGAGTGATAACTGGGTAGCATTGTGTTTAGAAGGAGCAACTGAAATGGAAGATTCCCGTGTATGACGCCCACCGCTTGGTGTGACTCATAGCCGGTGGAGAGCATGGTGAAACAGGACTGTCTGTCCTGCTGAGTTTTGATGCAGAGTCTTTACCTGATGAAGTTAAGTTAGGATGTGTCAGTTATCCTGTGAGACCATTTGTGCAGAACCCACTAAGTTTATTTCAGATGTTAAGCTCATGTTGCAGCAGTGTGTAGGTGGGAGATTCCTAGATGTCCTCCAGGACACAGTGTCATTTTCTGTCACTTTTAGAAAGCAGAGTGCAGACAGTGCCATGTTCTGTCACTTTTAGAAAACAGAGTGCAGAGAGTGCCATTTTCTGTCACTTTTAGAAAACAGAGTGCAGAGACAGTGCCATTTTCTGTCACTTTTAGAAAACAGTGTGCAGAGACAGTGCCATTTTCTGTCACTTTTAGAAAACAGAGTGCAGAGACAGTGCCATTTTCTTTGCCTGTCAGCTGATTAGGCAGTGCGCCAATTGCTTTGGATTTGACGTTGGCATTTGAACATGGCCTTGTATGTAAACCTTGTTCTAATCTGATTGCCAGAGGTTAAATGAATTGGGAGGTGGGGGGCCTTCATTGATGGTGACCATTCGAAACCAAAAGCTGTTTTGTTGCTATTTAAAAATATCTGTTGTGATAACTGTATGCCTAATTGTTATTTTCATCTATTCACCCAGTAGGCTAGTGCAATTTTGGTTTCACGTAAGCCTATTGGTATGAAAACAACTGAACAACTTGCTATTTAGAGCATTTCCCACAAATGCATGTCTTGTTTTTGGCTTCAAAGACAATAACAAATGATTGTTGGCTGTAACAAATGTGCATTGTCATGCAGTGACAGAATGATAATGGAATAATTGATCATTATTGATTACCTAGTTGGGCGATCTTTTTAAACCTCTTGCTGTAGACCTACATCGTCATCCTCTGCCTGCATCTCTACCTGTAGCCTACCTGCCCTGGTATGTTCACCTATCCCTCTATCAGTCTTGCTTGACCATCTTCCTGAATATTCTAATAGATCAATCTTTCTGGCAAAACTTAATTAAATATTGCTAAGTTATTTACCTATAGTGTAGATATGGAGCTGTTTTTGTTGGATATAATGAATGCTGCGTAGGCCACACAATAATATAAGGCAGAGACAAGCTGGCTGGGGGGAAATGGGTCCTGTGGTGGTGGTGAGGTTGTTGGGTTAGTTGGTAGGGAAATTCTTCACAGCGCAATGAATTAATAATGCAGAATAGTAAGTAGGCTGACAAACAGACAAAAAGCCAAACATTAGGTGGCGGCAAAAAACACTAGTAGGTTGTAGTCTGCCATAAAACATTAAAGAAGAAGGCCGTTCTAACTAGTTTTGACCCGGAAGTGATTACGATTACGCGAGAAATATTTTCAATGATAATAGAACATGTGTTTATGAACATTTTAACCGTTTTTTTTGCGTAAATCATTTACAGAGAAATGGCTTCTCCGAACCATAGCCCGGGTGTAGAAGGGGCGGTCAGGGTAACTGCTTCGCCAGCTGGTAAAACACAGACGTTGGCTTTGGCTTCTAGCCTGGCCGGGCTCCGCGGTAAGAAGAGACCTGCTAACACCGCCATCTCTCCTGCTGTACTGGCCAGTGGGAACAACAGCAAGAAGAAGAAATTTCAGCCCATCGCAAACCCGACACAAGCACAGGTAGTTTCCCCGAAGCTAGTTAGTTAGTTAGCTAGCTACTACATACGCAGAGGAATAGACAGACCAATTAAAATGCTGATCTGATTTCGATGATACAGTAACAATAATTTTGTTGGTCCTCCTCCCATTACAAAAAATACAGTTAAATCAAATTGTATTTGTCGCATACGCCGAATACAACAGGTATTCACCTTACAGTGAAATGATTACTTACAAGCCCTTAACCAACAATGCTTTAAGAAGTTAAGTTAAAAAAAATAGAAAATCAAAGTAACAAATAATTAAACCGCAGCAGTCAAATATCAATATAATAAATAACAAGTAACAATATACAGGGTGTACCGGTTAGTTGAGGTAATATGTACATGTAGGTAGAGTTAAAGTGACTATGTATAGGTAATAAACAGAGTATCAGCAGTGTAAAAGAGGGGTCTAGGTAGCCCTTTGATTAGCTGTTCAGGAGTCTTATGGATTGGGGGGTAGAAGCTGTTAAGAAGCCTTTTGGACCTAGGCTTGAGGTAGTAGAGAGAACAGTCCATGATCAGGGTGCCCGGTTAAAGCCTCACTTCACCACTTTTTAACCTCTTATTCATCATCTCCAGATCAGTCCCAGTGAAAACTATGATCTACGTTCTGCAGTCAAAAACTCTAATCTCTTTTTTGTTTTTCTAAACACCAAAGATCACTCAAAAACTTGAAAAGTAGGGAGATTACATAATGGTTGTAATGCTGGCTGCACTTTGTCCAAACTGGTTGATCTAGCTAGTTATGTAACAGCTGAGCTGTCCCCTGGGCCAAGTTCAGTTGCCAAACAACGTTGCAGATAGAAATGCCATGAATAGAGCCTACATGATCACTTATTTACATGTCAGAGAGGCATGTTGTATAAACATAGTGTAACAGTATAACTTTAGTCCGTCCCCTCCCCCATACCCGGGATCAAACCAGGGACCCTCTGCACACATCAACAACTGACACCCACGAAGCATCGTTACCCATCCCTCCACAAAAGCCTCGGCTCTTGCAGAGCAAGGGGAACCACTACTTCAAGGTCTCAGAGCAAGTGACGTCACCGATTGAAACGCTATTAGCGTGCACCACCGCTAACTAGCTAGCCATTTCACATCTGTTACATTGGCATATTTCTATCTAAACATTCCAAAATGTTGCATTCTGCTAAACTGACCCTGTAGGTGACTGCAGTGGAGGCGGTGTCTGAGGGGAAGGCAGTGGGCGTGTCTGACGCTGTAGGTCCAGCCACAACGGAACCAGCAGCCAAACCCCTGCCCTTCAAAGACCCAATATTTGTGGTGAGCAGACTGGGGGGGAACACTTGTGAAATGATAACTGGTTGATAGAGCATTTTCTGTCTTTCCCTCACTTGTCTTCGCCTCACTCCTCTCTCCCCCCTTTCTACAGCATTCAGGGATAGGGGGAGCTGCAGCAGGAAAAAAGAACCGGACCTGGAAAAACCTGAAACAGATTCTGGCAGTGGAACGGACTCTACCCTGGAAGATCAATGACCCCAATTGTGAGTGTGTCTGACTTTGTGTATGAAAGATGTTTTGGGTCAATGTTTCTGCTTTAACAGATGTTTACTGTGAAAATGAAGACCCATTTTGGGGATTTTAACAGATGGCTGTGTAACTATAAGCTACTTCTCTGTGCAGTATTACACATGACCTGATTCTTTCTGAGCCTTCTCTGATTGCCTGAATTTGACCTTTGAGCCTGCTGTGTTCAGACTACAGCATCGATGCCCCTCCCTCCTTGAAGCCAGCCAAGAAATACTCAGACATCTCTGGACTCCCTGTGAGTAACTGACACACACACAGTCTTCACACATGTTTATGGACTCTCTGTGAGTAACTGACACACACACACAGTCTTCACACATGTTTATGGACTCTCTGTGAGCTGTTGTCATTTTGTATGTGTCAGGTGAACTACACACACACACACACTCACTCTGCATTATGCTATGTGTCCATGTGTCAGGCGAACTACACTGACCCCCAGACCAAGCTGAGGTTCACGTCATCTGAGGAGTTCTCCTTCCTGCGCCTGCTCCCCACTGACGCCGTCACCGGTTACCTGGCGCTCCGCAAGGCCACCTGCATTGTACCCTGACCGCAAGGCCTGCTGGGAGATGGGAGTTCAGCGTGTCTGTCATGGCCTGGGAGGGACATTAAACCATCATGGGGAACAATGTCTAGGAGGTGTCTGGGACTCTCAGGGAGAGGGACCAACAGGGACTGTTACAGAGAGAGGGATCCAATGGGTACCTTTGGCCCCCTTTCGACAACAAAGGAAGCGCCTCTAGTGTCGAGAGACTATCACTCCCAATCTGGCTAACGTCATGATGGGGATGTCTACACACACATTTTGAACTAGCTACTGTCTACACAGACATTTTGAGCTAGCTACTGTCTACACAGACCTTTTGAGCTAGCTATTGTCTACACAGACCTTTTGAGCTAGCTACTGTCTACAGATCTTTTGAGTTGGCTACTGTCTACACAGACCTTTTGAGCTAGCTACCTGTCTACACATCTGAGTTGGCTGTCTACAGGAAAAACAATAGAGTGAATAACTTGACCTTCCTATGATGATTGCTCCTTGATCTGTCTGTAATCATATTTGTTTGTTATGTTGCTGTATGATGATAGTGTTGCTACTTGTTTTATCTGCCCTCTGTAAGATAACACTCAACATATTGTTACCTGTTTTTTAATGTATATAAAAAACAAAATACTTATCATCCTTACTGAATAAACTAGTTGTGCCACATTCTGTAATCACCTGCTGTAATGAGATTTGACAGCTTTAAAAGAGGACTTTCTCTTTCGGATGCTGTTATTTGTTTGCTTGGGAGCAAGACTGGGAGATGATGTGTTTTCCAGGGCTGGATTAGTTTGAGTTGCTGGCTAACTGTAGAGAGCAACAGTAAAATGGCTGCTGCTGTGTGACAACAGGTGCTACTGGCCTCAGGGTCACAAATCAGCTGGGCCAAAATATGTCAGGCCCCAGCGAGAATTGAACTCGCGACCCCTGGTTTACAAGACCAGTGCTCTAACCACTGAGCTATGGAGCCTTTCTTGTATAGCAACTCAGAGAATATGCTATTTAATTACCACACCCTGACTGGCTACAATGCAGATGCCACACCTCAGTAATATGTCAGACTCCTTATATAAATACAAGTAACGATAGCTGCCGGTATGATCCCACAAAGCCTTCCGAACCGCCATTGTAAATTATATCGAGTACCACATTGAGATATACTAAGACCCAAGACAAGGTTTAGGCTTATCAATGACAGTTGGGCAGAAAGATTACGCCGAGCTACCCAGAGAGACACAAGATTATGCTGGATCTCTGCTTGTGTCTTTCTGTTATCGTTCAGTCTAGTTTGAACCGTGAACTGTGTTTGACCATTCAGACAGCTTTGATTATGAAATTCTTGTCTGGTTCAGGAAAAACAAACAAGATTTCAAAGGGTTTATCAAAAAGCTAATAGAAGACTGGATTTATCCTGCCTTCTAAAATAGAGAAATACAGTAGGTGATGTGACAGTGCCTCCTGGTGGTATAAAGTGTTTAGAACAAGATTATAAACTGTGGTTCAAGTCCTGAATGCTGATTGGCTGACAGCTGTGGTATATCAGACCATATACCACTGGTATGATAACATGTATTTTTACTGCTCGAGTTACGTTGGTAACCAGTTTATAATAGCAATAAGTCACCTTGGTGGTTGTGGTATATGGCCAATATCCCACGGCTAAGGGCTGTATCCAGGCACTCCTCTTTGCGCATAAGAACAGCTCTTGCCGTGGTATATTGGCCATAAGCTACACCCCTTTGTGCCTTATTGCTTAAATATAGTGCCATAGTCCTCTATAAACGTTGCTACGAACAAAAGGCGTACGTCACTTTAAGCAAACTTTGATTTATAAAAAAACAAACTTGACGGGAGAATGTGCGGTCCTCAATGGACACTTTGGCCCACATGTACACGCACTAACTCGAGAAATGAGAAACTGCGACTCCGATGGCAGAAGGATGGAATCTCAAGAAACGCTTTAAAATTAATACCAATGTGTGAAATAAATCGAAATATTACCTCATGGTATGAGTTACCTGGAGTTCACACACGAAAGACACGATTTAGGATAAATACAAACGGAGATATGTTTTTGCAAAGAACCCCTCATGTTGTCCAGTTTAATCGGGAATCATTTAATTGGATCTGTAATTATTAAACAATACATGCATGTTATGAAATGTATTCTCATAAATACTAATGGAAACAGTCCAAATTCTGTTTAAACTGAAGCCGTTCACGATGCCTCAGTCGGGCAGATACGAGTACACGGTTTCATATTGTTATCACATGTTCGTTGCGCAGAACTGTCCATGTGATAATGGCCCTGTCATTGTCAGTTACAATCAGGGTAATTACCACACCTGAAGGTGTTACGCAATTGGGTAGCTTTGACAATCAAATGGATGGGTATTAAAACGCATGCAATTACAATGTGTAATGACGCACAATGGCTGCTTTGGCCCTGTTGGAAGATTTGGCGAGAGCGATTTATCAGAGACCAGCAAGATCTACTGGCCAATGATAAGGAATGGCTTATGAGCTGGTTCCCATTACCAAGAGCTGTTCTCTTGGATCTGTGTTGTAGTGGGCCCAGCTTTACAGAGAAGCACCAGCAGAAACAAAGCCGTGCCTGCACTTAAACTCCTTGGCAACCTCGTTAATAGCGTTGATGGTGTCTGTTTGCTTTTGCAGGACTGCATCTGTGGGGACACGGCCGCTGGAGGGTTGACGCACAAGGTGCAGTGGAGACGCCGGGGCTGGGGACACTCAGCTCCTGCTCCGCCACCGATCGACCCCACTGGAACACTCAGCTCCTGCTCCGCCACCGACCGACCCCACTGGAACACGCAGACTAAAAACAATAGAATGTGTAAATGTTTAAACAACTTGAATGCATCTGCTTTATTATTTTCAAACGTGTGAATACTATTTACGTACCTGAATCATCCGGTGCGTCTTGCATGTCCGTGTCCCCCTCCGTCACTACTCAGGGGGGATTCCCCTATAATACCGGCAAGGGGGTTGAACTCCGGTGTCCTTTCCTCCGCCGTGGCAGAACACTGTAAGGCGATGCACCTTTTGACCTCCACTTTTGTCGGACCACCTTTTCATTTCTGAGCCAGTAGCATTCACAGCGTCCGCCACATGTAAAAATTTCGAGTTGATTGTGATTTCTAACGGAAAACCGGCGTGGGACGTGCATACGCACTGTTAAAAATCTGAATATTTTTGTATGTAAACACTTTCTGTGTTTTGTCCGTACGCCACCTTTTGACGTGAATCCCCCGCCCAGTTTTATAAATGAGGCATCTGGTCTGTAAACTGTTTCCTCCTGGATACAGAGTGAGAGTGAAATAAATGTTCTGATTGGTTCTAGTCTAGGTAATGCATGTTCAGCAGTAGTATCTGTAAACGAGAGGAAGAACCAGCACTGGAGTTGTCAGTGCCTTGTTCTCGGCAGAGTTCTCCCACACGCTCACGAACTGAGAGATGAACCTCTCTGTGGCTATTGTCGTTCTTACTGCGGTCGTCTGCACTTCGGCAGAAAGTAAGTCTTTTATTGATTTTAATGCCAATTGAATTAGGGCCAGGGTCATATTAATTTATTCAAGGTACTGGGTATATGAAGTGTGATAACGGTTTAAAATAGACTTTGAACCAATATTTGGTTCAATCACTTTGTAAAGATTGAAGCTGATGTAAATGATTTGGTGTATTTATCACTCAACTGAACTTGTATGTTATCTGTTTGGGTTTCCAGTTCCTCATGAGACCGTCTATGTGCAGGGCTGTCTTGAGAATACAAAGGTGGAGGCGGAGGCAGAGCTTCAGGTGGATGGGGAGGAAGTGGTATATGCTGACTTCCAGAGTGGACAGGAAGTTTGGACATTGCCTGAGTTCCTGGGGCCATTCCCAAGCTCCACTGTTCGTAACTTCTACAAGAATGCCGTTAAAGGCAGACGATTGTGTCAGGATGCCTTGGCTCTTTGGATATTAGAAGAAAAGTGTCCACCTGAGGTAAAAGGTAAAGAGCAAATCAACTTTATGACAATAATTAAAACGAAGATAAAAGTGACATTTATTTATTACAGTGAGAGATTGATTTTAAAGCTAGTGGTTGTATCCCCCCCCCCCCCCCCCCAGATGCCCCTGAGAGCACCATCTACCCCAGGGCTGAGGAGGTGCTGGGGGTGGAGAACACCCTTATCTGCTTTGCCAATCATTTCTACCCCCCGCCTGTCAAAGTCAACTGGACCAAGAATGGCCTGGAGGTGACTGAGGGAGCGTCTCTCAGTCGGTACTATCCTAATAAAGATGGAACGTTCCACCAGTTCTCCAGCCTGAGTTTCACTCCACAGGAGGGGGATGTCTATGCCTGCACTGTGGAGCACACAGCCTTGGAGGACCCCAAAACCAGGTTCTGGGGTGAGAAACTGTTTCTCTAAATAGGGTATTTATTAAATTATATTGGGTCTTTGGAAGCCTATCAGATATAATAAAATCTGAAACTCAGGGTAATGTTTCCTCATAAACTATTGCCACTGTAATATATAATAGTTGAAATATGTATTTCTTCAATGTTTTGATGGCACCGCTCTCCTCTTGTCCCCCAGAGTATAAGATACATGAGGTGAGTGGGTCCAGTGCTGGTCCTGCTGTATTCTGTGGAGTGGGCCTGACTCTGGGACTGTTGGGAGTGGCTACCGGAACATTCCTGTACGTCAAAGGACAACAGTTTAACTGAATTGTGACATATATGAAATCTAAAAAATCGTCTTTTGCAGTTGTAGGTAAACAATGTGACAAAATTAGTGGCGTACCGCAGTTGCATATTTTTTGTTGAGGGGGGAAACAGCTAATGTCGTACAATTTGACACATTTTGCCATCGGGCAAAGAAAAATAGGCAGTTTTATAACTAATCTCATGCTATATTGCCATGAGGCTGAGAGAGAATGTTGCTGTTTTAAAGCTAATTTCCTGCAAATCTACACACATTGCCATGGGACAGAGAGAAATGTGCATTTTTTAAGCACATTTCCTGCTATTCTACACATTTTGCTCTGAGGCTGAGAGAAAAGGTTGAAGTTTAGCAGCTAATTTCCTGTCATTTTAATTTTTTTTGCCATGGCTTATGACATGTTCATATGTTATCTGGGGAGGGGGGGCTGACCTTCAGGGCGTACCCACCTTTTCTTTTGGAGAGGAGGAGGGGGTGGCTGACCTCCAGGAAGTACCCACCTTTTCTTTTGGAGAGAGAGGGGGGGGGGGGGTACGCCAGTGCAAATATGAACTACTCTGTAACGGTTTAATTTTTTGCCTGTCAATAAAATATTAAATATTTTTTCGGAACAATCAAAGGTATCATAAATATGCACCCAACCTGGGATGTTTAACAATAATAGACACATAAATGGATCACAGCCATTAATCGTTCCCGTCTTACATTGTACACTGCAAGTGGGTAATTCCCCCCTCTGTCATCAATACTTACATGATCACAAACTTTAATGTCATTTCACCATTTACTACTAACTATCAGTTGTGTGGTAAACAGGAGGAAGTATGAAGTTTTTATACAATGTACTGAAACTGAGTGAGAATGGGAGAGCATGTCTGAGCTTGTGGGACCAATACCATAGAAACTCAAACAAGACTGTAAAGTAGTAGGTTGGTTAATATTTACACACAGTGACAGGAATAAGAGTTTTATTGTATGCAATAATTGGTATGGGACTTTGCCTGGTGTCAAATCAATAATCATAAACAGGGTCGGGTAGGTTACTTTCTAAATGTAATCCGTTACTAGATAAGTGTCATTGTAATCCGTAGCGTAACTTTTGAGTTACCCAAACTAACATTACGTTCAGTTACTTTTGCATTACTTTCCCTTTAATAAAGAGGCGTTAGAAAAATACAAAGGATCCATCCAACACATTTGGTGTGTCATAGTGGTCTCTGACTTCTGGTCATTCTCGCTCAGGCGGACAAACTTAAACTTGCACAATTCTTCAACGCTGAATTGAATGAAATTGAGAAAACAAAGTGTCAATATATTTTTTCACAAACATCGATTCTGAATTTAAAAGTAATTTGAGAAGTAATCTAGTTTTTCAAAATAATCTGTAATCTGATTGCAATATTTTAGCTGGTAATGTAATTACACATCAGTCATGAATTGCAGTGCTTTGTGATATGCTTAGTGAGAGAGAGAGAGCATAACAATATAACAAATGACTTCCTGAAAGACATTAGAGCTGTTTCACTACTGGACTGACATTGGTCCATCCAATCTGATTCCTCATTCTGTTCCGTTCCGTTATAGACACAGGCCAACATTAACCACATAGAGACACAGAAGGAGGTATCTAACTCTGTTCTTGTTCTGAGAAGTAAACATGTCTGTGCTGAATCTCTCGTCCATCCACCTATTGCTTCTCTTCTCCTCTCTGTCTGGAGTAGGTGAGTAAAAATCTGCTCCTGTCCTATAGTTGTGATCAGGTTTGACAGGAACCACAGAATGACTTTGAATTGATCAAGGTACACAAAGTCAGTCCAAAGTCTCAGTTATCGTCTTGAGCTTTGCAAAATGACTGCCATTATAGACACTTGTAGTGGTGAGATAGTCAAAATGAATGCTGTTGTTTGTGGTCTCTGTACAGAGAGACTGAAGGGATTGAAGTCCAGTGGTGAGATAGTCAACATTAATGCTGTTGTTTGTGGTCTCTGTACAGAGAGACTGAAGGGATTGAAGTCTAGTGGTGAGATAGTCAACATTAATGCTGTTGTTTGTGGTCTCTGTACAGAGAGACTGAAGGGATTGAAGTCTAGTGGTGAGATAGTCAACATTAATGCTGTTGTTTGTGGTCTCTGTACAGAGAGACTGAAGGGATTGAAGTCTAGTGGTGAGATAGTCAACATTAATGCTGTTGTTTGTGGTCTCTGTACAGAGAGACTGAAGGGATTGAAGTCTAGTGGTGGAAAAAGCACCCACTTGTGATACATGAGTAAAAATATAGATACCTTTTTAATAAAAAGTTACTGAAGTAAAAGTGGAAGTCACCTAGTAAAATACTACTTCAGTAAACGTCTAAAAGTATTTGGTTCTAAATATACTTAAGTATCAAAGTAAATATCATTTCTAAAATATGCTTAAATATCAAAAGTAAAAGTATAAATCATTTCAAATTCCTTATATTATGCAAAGCAGACGGCACCATTTTCTTGTTTTTAAAATTGACAGATATCCAGGGGCACACTCCAACACTCAGACATCATTTACAAATGACGCATTTATGTTTAGTGAGTCTGCCAGATCAGAGGCAGTAGATGACCATGTGTTCTCTTGACAAGTGTGTGAATTGGACCATGTTCCTGTCCTGCTAAGCATTCAAAATGTAACGAATAATTTTGGGTGTCAGGGAAAATGTATGGAGTGAAAAGTACATTATTTTCTTTAGGAATAACTCCAGTATGTATTGATATAATTTCACAGGATTTGTTTTTGGATGGAAGCTGTAGAGATTGGTAAAAAATGGCCAAATGTAGCCAAATATCTTATTCATCCATTTTTTTTTTTTAACATTACATGACCTGGTATGATGGTGGGTTGATCAGTTATACAGTTTAAAGCTGTTGTTTTTGCCTGGGGTTTTGCCCAAATTTGACTTTTAAAGTAACTGTCCAGTGTTTCCAGATTTCTATCAAATATGATATATAATTAATTACAATAAGTGTGAAATCGTTTTCCATACAGTTTTGGAAGGGTGTGGGTGTACCCCATCAACAGAATGGTGTGGGTGTACCCCATCAACAGAATGGTGTGGGTGTACCCCATCAACAGAATGGTGTGGGTGTACCCCATCAACAGAATGGTGTGGGTGTACCCCATCAACAGAATGGTGTGGGTGTACCCCATCAACAGAATGGTGTGGGTGTACCCCATCAACAGAATGGTGTGGGTGTACCCCAACAACAGAATGGTGTGGGTGTACCCCATCAACATAATGGTGTGGGTGTACCCCATCAACAGAATGGTGTGCGTGTACCCCAACAACAGAATGAGTTAACAGAATATTCACTTTTAAAAGGGAGATTTTCACTGGACAGTTACTTTAAAATGGCAACATTTTCTCTCAGCCTCATGTCAAAATGTGTAGAGTAGCAGGAAACCTGCTTTAAAACTGAAGGGAAAAAATCTGAAGAATAGCATGAGGTGAGCTATAAAAGAGCATTTTTTTTCTCTGCCCAAAATGTGTAGAATTGCAAGAAATCACCTTACTAACTTCAACATTGTCTCTGATTTATGACAAAATGTGTAGAATAGCAGTATAAAGCTGCAATTTTTTTCTCTTAGCTGTTTCCCCCCCCCAAAGTTTGTTTTCCCTAAAAATTATATTCATTTTTTTTATTTTGGGGGGAGGGGCCTTCAACTTTCCACTTATACTGTGTTTTCAAAATACCCTTCCAAATATCCCTCAAAATAACCCTAAAGAGAGGCATAATAAGTGATGTCAAGCTGTGTACAATCGCAGGAAATGCATTTTAAAATGTCCAAAAACATTGCAGGGGAGGACCCCCTGGTCTGCTGTTCGCCCCCCCCCCTCCCCCTCCAATAACTACACTACAATTTCACCCTTGATTTAAGTATATAGTGGCCAAAGTGTGTCATCCTCTGCGTTCTTGTAATCGTGCACTAAACATGTTTGTATTTTGATAAAGAATTATTCCATCTTATAATATTTCTATAGACAAAGATACATAAAGAGTGAAATCCACAGAATGTATTTGTTTTCTCTGGTCTGTTGATCAGATGATATTATGAAAGAAGAAAAAGGAGACCTCCAGATCTCATCTTGTTTGTGACTGTTTATTTGACAGATGGCTATTTTGGACACTTTGAGATGAGGTGTCGGTTCAGCTCCGAGGAGCCCCGTGATATTGAGTTTCTGCTGCAGGTCTACGGCAACAAGAAGTTACTGGGACAATACAACAGCACAACAGAGAAATGTACGGTCTACACACAATGGATGAAGAACTTCACTGAAACGGCCTGCAAAGGCCCTGCTTTTCTGGCCGCGAGGAGAGACGAAATTAAGAAATACTGCAGCAGCAACGTTCCTGTGGTGTATGGGTACTTACTAGATAAGGCAGGTGAGTGAATGAGTACATACTCAATGGTAGTGATAAGGAGGAGTACATACTAGATGAGATAGATGAACATCATGAAAAGAGCATGAGGCGAGCCCTGAAGAACCCAGTATGTTCTTCCCTCTCCAGTTGAGCCCTACGTCAGGCTGAGGTCAGTCGAGCCGTTCAGTACCAGACACCTGGCCATGCTCGTGTGCAGCGCCTACGACTTCTACCCCAAACCAATCAGAGTGACGTGGCTGAGGGACGGACAGGAAGTGACCTCAAATGTGACTTCCACAGAGGAGCTGGTCAATGGGGATTGGACCTACCAGATCCACTCGCACCTGGAGTACACACCCACACCTGGAGAGAGAATCGCCTGTATGGTGGAGCACTTCAGCCTCACTGAGCCCAAACTGTATGACTGGGGTAAGTGTGTGTGTGGACTTGGAGTGTCTGAATGAGATACGAGTGCTTTGGGAGGGAGGGTTTATAAGTCTATGTATTATTAGATGTATGTCTTAATTGTTTGTGTGATTACAGACCCCTCCATGCCGGGTCCTGAGAAGAATAAGATGGTGATCGGGGCCTGTGGGCTGCTGCTGGGGGTGGTCTTTATAGCAGCTGGACTGATCTACTACAGGAAGAAATCTACTGGCGAGGAGACACAGGCTATTCTATGTCACAACAACCAAATACTTTTCAAGTCCAAATTTGAAATGCAACTTTATCTTTTTCGTTCTCTTTCAGAAGGACGAGTGTTGGTGCCGACCATGGCGCTGCCAGAAATTTATGGCACCATCTAGTGGTTCTGCCTTCTGAAGGTTGTGATCTGAACCCACTTAATTAGTCTGGGTACCAGTCTTTTTAGCTAACATTCCACTCCTTGTTGCCTTTTCCGTGACATATGCCAAGGAGGTCAAGTAGTGGAATGTCAGCTA
Organism: Oncorhynchus mykiss; assembly: GCF_013265735.2. Taxonomy (NCBI): domain Eukaryota; kingdom Metazoa; phylum Chordata; class Actinopteri; order Salmoniformes; family Salmonidae; genus Oncorhynchus; species Oncorhynchus mykiss. Next base: position 5,791,790 of record NC_048567.1, on the reverse strand, counting down.
AAAAGACTGGTACCCAGACTACCACTTAATCATTCCAAGCACAATGTCTTCTCAGTCTCCCAGGCCTTTTGCATTGGAGGAGAGGTTGCAGCCAGAAACTCCCAAGGCCCTTCTATGGGGATCAGAATCCCGGCATTCTGATCAAGAGTTTACCACCGAGTGGCCAACTTGATCAAATCTATGTCCACATCCTGTGCGTTTGAGACGTTAGATCTAGGATATGATTTTGTAAGGAATTTTCAGATGCGACAAACAAGATTGGTTTATGGAATTGTTCATCCTTAGGTTTTGATTCTAATTCTTGTTTCTATTGGCAACTGATGTTATTGTTAACTTGGCTTTGTCTTTTATTAAAATAGTTTTATTTTGCAGTTTTCATTTGTTTGGGTATTTGTTGATAGATTCGCAAGGGGTAGGCTAGACGCTGCCAGATCTTACAACACCTAGATAGGTATTTTACCTTTCAGCTAACCACATATGTTATAGCAATCTGACAGTCGATGACAAGTCGATGGACACAGTCGACAGTCGATGACGTGGCATGCAACCGTTCGTTGATTCATGCAACGTCTTAGCAGTGGAAAGCAACCATACCGTCTGATATTCCACGTCTTTCAGCCAATCAGCATCCAGAAGCCAAACTACCCAGTTTATAAATGTCTATATTAGTGAAAAGCTATATAAGGCTATAAGTCAAATTACTTCCTCTCATGCTTTCCCTTCCTTCATGGACACTTATGCAAAAAATAAAATAAAATAATGAAAGCCATTTGAAAGTAAACATCCTCCATATTGTTTTCACTCATCCTTTGCTTTCAGATCAGTGCAAATCAAGGAAAGGAGGCTAAGAAACAGGAAAGGAGGCTAGGCTAGGACATAGGAAAAGAGGTTAGGCTAGGTCACAGGAAAGGAGGCTAGGACACAGAAGTCTAGCACCAGCAGACACGCCGTGCCAGAGGATTGGTTTGCGTTCCAGGTCATCTTTTTTTGCAGTCACAATTTGCTCAATAAGATTGCTGTATCTTATTCATGTGGTTCCTGATCCTTTCTACAGTCCAGACGTTGTTCCTGTGGTTCTACAGTCCAGACGTTGTTCCTGTAGTTCTACAGTCCAGACGTTGTGACGCTCATCTAAAAAGCGTGACTGCAGAAAAAGATGACATACAAGTTGGAAGACAACTTGAAAGTAAAATGTCAATTTCAAAAAATATATCAATGCAACTTTTTCCATTCCGAGCAGACACAGATTGTATAACTGCATAATTTAATCATTTATCATTTTGTACATACCCGTATTTAAAATGTCTCCTTCACTCTGTGCATGGTGCTGCACAGATCTGCTGGAAGTTGATTATTTTTAGATCAGTGATTCTGCGTGGCTTCCTTGTTTTGAACTTGCCGTGACCGCAGCGCTTATAAATGAGGGCATCTGGAACGCGCCCTTTATTATGCCAATTCAAACATCCGGGCACTTAATCCATTCAAGGCTGATAGAAGATGGCTTCGACAGTGAGAATTACGTCAACTGCAAATACACTAAATTCTATAGAAAATCAAACCAGCGACGAGGATGGCCAGAATTTATGGTGAATATTGGTCCTGAACTATACAATAATATGTCTTAAGAAAGGCCTGGCTCGCCTGTCAGAGCCACTTTGAATGGTTTTAGAAAAATCTGGTTCTAGGGAGTAGCGCATCTGAATAGCAGGGATACGGGTGCTTGGTATTTGTCTGATGTCATTGTCTCTCTTGCAGGTCCTCTATTTTGAGTGAGGTATCGACGCGTTCACGGTCAAAATTGCCGTCTGGGAAAAATGTTCTTATTATGGGTAAGCCTATTTAATTTTCTGCTTGCGTTGTGTAATATTGGCACGGGATGGACCACCTGCTCCCTCCGCTACTTCAGAGTGTGCGGGATGCTAGACAAGGAGTGCCTCTCACCACGCGTTCTGTATTCCATTACAATGTCAATAACAGACAGTATTGGACCATTGTTGCGAGGTTTGAGAACCAATTGATTATTAACCGAATTATGGCAGGCTATTGTTGAATGCATTTATAACAGCACCGCTTATAATTGTCCAACAAAATATGGACAGTGTTTCATAGACGACTAAAAATGGCAATTTCTGCAGGTCAGATCGGATCTGATCCGATCACATTGAAAGAGTGATTATAATCAACACCTGCTAGTTTTATCTGTAAAATAAATCCCTCAACAAGCAAATGAGATTACATATATTTCTTATCTGGTCGACTAGTGGTATACAGTGCCTTCAGAAAGTATTCACACCCCTTGACTTTTTCCACATTTTGTTATTGCAGCCTGAATTTAAAATGGATTACATTTAAATTTGTTGGTCACTGGCCTACACACAATACCCCATAATGTAACAGTGGAAGTATGTTTTTTGAAATGTACCAAAAATGACCAATAAGTTTTGGTGTAAAAATGTGCTTAACAAGTCACATAATAAGTTGCATGGAGTCACTCTGTGTGCAAAGTGTTTAACATGATTTTTGAATCTCTGTAACCCACACCTACAATTATCCCTCAGTTGAGCAGTGAATTTCAAACACAGATTCAAATACAGAAACACAAAGGTTTTCCAATTCCGAAAGCAGACATTGAATATCCCGTTGAAACATGGTGAAGTTATTCATTACTGGATGATGTATCAATACACCCAGTCACTACAAAGATACAGGCGTCCTTCCTAACTCAGTGATGGTGAAGACGTCTCTTTTTACTGACTCCGATCTTTGACCCGTTCAGATGAACAATCATTTTGTTCATTTGAGTCAGTAAGAGCCAATTTATGCTTTATCCCAAATATGGTCGGAGGCATATTTGTGACTCAAATATGGAAATTCCGGAGGCCCGCAGAGGCCAAATTGAGCTCTGTACCGCATCGCCGTGCTCCGCTCAAATTCTGTAATTATGTGGATGGCTCCGCATTTACGTGATTGGTTGGCGGTAGGTGAGGGCGATAAGTCCTGTGTATACACAAACTCACATCCTTAACAACAGCTCTACGACAAACGATGAACTGAAGACTGTCATTCACAGTAGGGGGCTTACTGGAGCTGTCATTTGTGACTGAGACTTGTAAATGTGTGCTTTTAAACAATGTACATTTTGTTAATTGCTAGGCATACAAATTACATTATTTCTTGATACATTTGAAACGAGGTCCATCTAGCTGTGGCTGCTACCGGACTAGATTGTGAACGACTCTTGGCGGGATGCATTGCTTGACTGCCGTGAGAGTTCAGTCGTTCACGAACTGCAGCCGACCAAACGATTCGTTCTCAAGTTCGAGTTTGCTGAGCAGAGGCTGTGTATGGTTTGGTTCTACTAAGCTGTGTCCATCTTAACATTAAATCAATTCAATGCAGTCATTCTTGCACCATACGACCAATTATCAGTTCTAGACATGTCTGTCTTCTCTGTGCTCAGGATTTATTTTCCTGTGCAAGTATGACAGACAGTTGGGGGTTGGAGGCACGTCTCTGGAGCTGCTGAGCCGGAGGAGCGTGTATGAAAGGCGCTGCTTGGTCATTCCGACGTCTGCATTGGCCTTGCAGCATTTATGGTGACACAGCCTCTGCAGAAGTCAGGGCATTCATACTTCTTGAGCTTCACCGAGCAGCACAGACCTGTTGTGAAGGAAGTTGTCAAGGAAGTGAGTTTGTGTTTACAGGACCTCCCACCCTCGCCTATCGTCAAACAATCATGTCAATGCGGAGCTACAGTTGAAGTCGGAAGTTTACATACACCTTAGCCAAAGACATTTAAACTCAGTTTTTCACAATTCCTGACATTTAAATCCAAGTTTGAATCCCAACCTCGTTTTAATGGTGTTCTTTGGCTTGAAAGCCTCCCCCTTTTTCCTCCAAACATAACGATGGTCATTATAGCCAAACAGTTCTATTTTTGTTTCATCAGACCAGAGGACATTACTCCAAAAAGTAAAATCTTTGTCCCCATGTGCAGTTGCAAACCGCAGTCTGGCTTTTTTATGGCGGTTTTTGAGCAGTGGCTTCTTCCTTGCTGAGCGGCCTTTCAGATTATGTCAATATAGGACTCGTTTTACTGTGGATATAGATACTTTTGTACCTGTTTTCTCCAGCATCTTCACAAGGTCCTTTGCTGTTGTTCTGGGATTTATTTGCACTTTTCGCACCAAAGTACGTTCATCTCTAGGAGAACGTATGACAGCTGCATGGTCCCATGGTGTTTATACTTGCATACTATTGTTTGTACAGATGAACGTGGTACCTTCAGGCATTTGGAAATTGCAGAATAACAATATTCCTACATTCTGTTTGCAATAATGCACTGTTTGGGGCAAATCCAACACAACACTGAGTACCGCTCTTAAAATTTTCAAGCATAGGGGTGGCTGCATCATGTTATGAGAATGCTTGTCATTAGCAAGGACTAGGGAGTTTTCTTTATGATAAAGATAAATGTAATGGAGCTAAGCAGTGGCAAAATCCTGGAGGAAAACCTGGTTCAGTCTGCTTTCCAGTAGACACTGAGAGATGGTCACCTTTCAGCAGGACAATAACCTAAAATACAAGGCCAAATATACACTGGAGTTGCTTACCAAGATGACATTGAATGTTACTGAGTGGCCTAGTTAAAGTTTTGACTTAGCAAGACTTGAAAATGGCTGTCTACCAATGATCAACAATCAACTTGACAGAACTTGAAGAACTTAAAAAATAGTTATGTGCAAATGTTGTGCAATCCAGGTGGGAATAATTCTTAAACTGAAATCGCTCACTGCTGTAATCGCTGCCAAAGGTGATTCTAACATGTTTTCAACCCACTGAGTCAATACATCTAATCAAGAGATTTATTTATTTATTTATTTATTTATATATATATATATCTCTTTTATTTTACAAATGTTAGAATTTTTCTTCCACTTTGACATTACAGAATATTTTGTGCAGATCGTTTACAAAAAAGGTCAATTACATCAATCTTAATCCCACTTTGTAACACAACAACATGTTGAAAAAGATGAAGGGGTGTGAGTATTTTCTGAAGGTATTGTATTGGCCCTGCATATAGGCCTAACTGATTTTGTGAGCTATAGCTGCATTGATGCAAAATGATATACTTTTATAGGCCTAGAGCACTGGCCACAGCAGGCAGCTGACCTAAAGGCCTAATGTAGGCTATAACGGATTTGAATGATTTTGCTTAGCATGCAGTTTACCTGCACGTATGCGTTTCATGTATGCTACAGGTGAGACGGGGGCAGGGAAGACCACTCTCATAGCCAAACTGCAGGGAGTTGAAGAATACATGAAAGGCAGAGGACTGGAGTACCTGTACTTTAACGTTCACGATGATGACATCGATGGTAAGTGTGTCTTTTGGACATAATGAGAAAACAAAGGTGATCAAGTTTGATGATTTGTTTTAGTTCATAATATAGCTTGGGCATCAGTGTATGATGGGTCAGTAACGATCAATAGGATAGCCTTGTACAATTTCTCCTTTTTGGTGTGATTTGACCCCAAACTGTGTGTGTGTGTGTGCAGATCATGCTATGTGTAACGCATGGATTCTGGACGGTGACCTGTACCACAAAGGCCTCCAGAAGTTTGCTGTGTGTGGGGAGAACATGGCCGACACTATGGCCCTGCTGGTAGTGGACATGTCCAGGCCGTGGACGGTGCTGGACTCTCTGCAGAAGTGGGCCAGTGTGCTACGAGAACACATCGACAAGCTCAGAGTCAACCCAGAGACACTGAGGGACATGGAACAGAGATGTACGTCTATGAATCTGAGAGAGAGACGTTCTTACTTTATAACATTAAAGACTTGAAATAGCTACTTCAACAGTATTTCTTTAAAACTTTAAGTAGCCATGCAACTATACTGTAAACTATAAAGTTAATTGAGATTAATTTTTCGGAGTTTGAAATAAAAAGGGTAAAATAGCAATCGCTGTAAAACGGAATCTCTTCCACCATCTCCCCTACCGCTAGTGGTCCGACAGTTCCAGGAGTACACAGAGCCAGGGGGCGACCACAGCGCCTCTCCCAAGAGGAGGAACCCCGTGGCTGGGGAGGCTGAGGAGGAGTGTGTGGTGCTCCCCTTGGGAGAGAACACACTCACACACAACCTGGGCGTGCCTGTTATGGTGGTGTGTACAAAGGTAAGGTGAGCAAAGCTCTGGCATTAGGGAAAGAAATTAACTTGCCTTGTTAACTCAACTTATCAAAGGAGACTTTCTGTGGCAGTGGTATGGTTTCTTTATTCATGTGTATAAAGGACGGAAAATCTGTCATTTTGTTTTACACTATTTCTCATCTTCGCTTTCAATTTCTTTTTCATTCTTGTCTTGTGTGGCTTACCCTCTCTGTCTCTCAGTATTCTCTTTCCCTCTCTTCACTTCCCTCCTTTGCAGTGTGACACGTTTCTCAGTCTAGAGAAAGAGCATGACTACCGGGAAGAACACTTTGACTTCATCCAGTCTCACATCCGACACTTCTGCTTGCAGTGTATCCTTCTGCCTCACCGACTGCTTTTCTGCCCTAAGAGTTGGCATTCCTCTGGCGTTATTCTTTCAAACTAATGGATTTTCATATTTTCTTAGATGTACCAACAATGTGCAGGCACCAGTTTCAGGTTGTTCTTTCTTGTGTGAAGTGAGCATGTTTTTTCTGAGCTAGGTAGTAGAGGGGTCTTTAAGATATCGTTGGCCATTCTAGCAATAATACCATCCTTGACAAGTGGTGGTCTCTCAGATGGCGCAGCGCTGCTGTACACGTCAATGAAGGAAAACAAAAACCTAGACCTATTGTATAAATACCTGGTCCATAGATTATACGGGTTTCCCTTTGACATGCTGGCCCAGGTGGTGGACAAAGACTCAGTATTCATGTAAGTGTGACTCTGTGTTCTCACTAATGAAACATTTAGCCTTTTTCTCATGTGCTGTTCACAATGACATTAGTTGTTTTTTTTATATATATATTGTGTATGCTTCTGTGGTTCATTGTCTTCCAGCCCATCAGGATGGGATAATGAAAAAAAGGTTGCCATTTTATATGAAAACTTTCAGTCGTTGAAAAGGGAAGACAAGTTTGAGGAGGTTATCGTCCAGCCTCCTGTTAGAAAGGTAATGTCACTCCCAGATCTTCTCCTTCTTATTTTTGGCACAGACATGAAGTATTAGAAACAAGTGTAACAGACCTTTTAACTGACCTACACTCCAGGGGTAGTATCTTGGAGTTGATTCAAATTGTGACTGAATCCAAAATCGTTAGCCCTGAGCAGGGTCAGAGGTTACTACTGGCATGCAGGGTTGGGGCTGTGCCTGGGTGGACTGGGGGATTCTGGGTGTTTGCTCTCTCCAGTCTTCTCCTCTGGACTTTAATGGGCCCTGGGATGAGGGGCCCATTAATCTCAAATAACATCAGATTACCAGGATGAGCCTGCCTGTACTCAGATTACAGTGCCAAGGCCAGGCAAATATGTACTTAATCGGATGTATACTAAACTAACACATTAGGATGACTTGCATGTCATTTTGTGGAGAAACGGTATATAGGTGTGTGTTTGTTTATGATGTTTGTTTTTTTTTGTGCAGTTTGTACATGAAAAGGAACTAGGTGCGGAGGACGACCAAGTGTTTCTGCTAAAGCTTCAGGTAAGGGAGAATGTACCGTTTATATTTGTACAGCTGGTATGACCCAAAACATTACTTTGATAATATTGCATAATGCTAATCTGACCTCAGCTGTGATAAGTTGAATTCTGCCAGTTGCCATATGAATTAGGTTAGAGTCTGAAGCCCTTAATAGGACTATCTGGACTCTCACACTACATGCTCTGTGTTGTCTATTAACAGACCCTGTTGTCTAAGCAGCCCCCAGCGGCAGCAGGCAGACCAGTGGTAAGTGTCTGGGGAAACATGCTACTGTAAAGGACCTAAAGAGTTCATGTAAATCTTCTGATATATGCAATTAATGATCCTCTACTCCTTCTTCTTTTCCTGTCTCTTCTCTTTCTCTCCCCTTCCTTCTCATCCTCTTCTTCTCCTCTCTACTGTTCCTGTATCATCCCTCCTTCATTCCTCCTCCATTTCATCTCAGGACACCACAAACAGAGCACCCACTGGCTCTCCACGGGTGTCAAATCGCTCGGCAACAGCAAACGTGGCCAATGTGATGCCCATGCAACCAGGTACTGAGACCATAGATCCCCGATAACTCATTCTACTGAAATGACAAAGATTAGCTTTAGCACCAGTATTAAGTTTGCACCTACTGTGCATTTGGAATTCAGACCCTTGACTTTTTACACATTTTGTTACATTGCAGCCTAATTCTAAAATGGATTTTTTTTAAAAATAATTCAATCCTAATTCATCTACACACAATACCCCATAATGACAAACTAAAACATGTTTGTAGAAGTTTTTGCCCATGTATATAAATAAAATGGAACGATCACATTTACATAAGTATTCAGACCCTTTACTCAGTACTTTGTTGAAGCACCTTTGGCAGCGACTACAGCCTTGAGTCTTCTTGGATATGACGCTTCAAGCTTGGCACACCTGTATTTGGGGAGTTTCTCCCATTCTTCTCTGCAGATCCTCTCAAGTTCTGTCAGGTTGGATGGGGAGCGTATTTTTAGGTATCTTCAGAGATGTTCGATAGGGTTCATGTCCGGGCTCTGGCTGGGCCATACAAAGACATATAGAGTGTCCTTGAGTGGAACCAGAGACTTGTCCCAAAGCCACTCCTGCATTTGTCTTGGCTGTGTGCTTAGGGATGTGGTCCTGTTGGAAGGTGAACCTTTGCCCCAGTCTGAGGTCCTGAGCGCTCTGGAGCAGGTTTTCATCAAGGCTTTCTCTGTACTTTGCTCTGTTCATCTTTCCCTCGATCCTGACTAGTCTCTCCGTCCCTGCTGCTGAAAAACAACCCCACAGCATGATACTGCCACCGCCATGCTTCACTGTTTTTATGGTACCAGAATTCTTCCAGATGTGACACTTGGTATTCAGGCCAAATAATTCAATCTTAGTTTAATCGGGCCAGAGAATCTTGTTCCTCACGGTCTGAGAGTCCTTTAGGTGCCTTTGTTCAAACTCCAAGCGGGCTGTCATGTGCCTTTTACTGAGGAGTGGCTTCCGTCTGGCCACTTGACCATAATGGCCTGATTGGTGGAGTGCTGCAGAGATGTTTGTTCTTCTGGAAGGTTCTCCCATCTCCACAGAGGAACTCTGGAGCTCTGTCAGTCACCATCAGGTTCTTGGTCACCTCCCTGACCAAGGCCCTTCTCCCGCGAATGCTCAGTTTGGCCTGGCGGCCAGCTCTAGGAAGTCTTGGTGGTTCCAAACTTCTTCCATTTAAGAATGGAGGAGGCCACTGTGTTCCTGAAGACCTTCAATGCTGCAGAAATGTTTTGGTACCCTTCCCCAGATCTGTGCCTCGACACAATCCTGTCTCGGAGCTCTACGGACAATTCCTTCAACCTCATGGCTTGTTTTTTTTCTCTGACATGCATTATCAACTGTGGGACCTTATATAGACGGGTGTCTGCCTTTCCAAATCATGTCCAATCATCAATTAAATTTACCACAGGTGGACTCCAAGTTGTAGAAACATCTCAAGGATGATCAATGAAAACAATATGCACCTGAGTTCAATTTGGAGTCTCATAGCAAAGGGTCTGAATACCTATGTAAATAAGGTATTTCTGTTTTTTTAATGTTGATTACATTTGCTAAAAATGTTAAACCAGTTTTCACTTTTTATTATGGGGTGTTGTGTGTAGATTGAGGATTTGTTTTATTCAAGCCTATTCAGTAAAAGGCTGTAACATAACAAAACATGGAAATCTGAATGCACTGTGTATTTTGTACGTAGGGAATAACACTGCTAGCCTAACTGTTATTTTTTACAAACAATACCTGCCAACCTTGTGTGTGCAAGTTCGCAGAGTAACTGAGATGTTTTGTCTCTTTGTTTTCGCTGTGCCATTAGGTGGGCAGACCAGCGAGGGCGTGCTGGCTAACTTCTTCAACAGTCTGTTGAGCAAGAAGACCGGGGAAGGGGGCGGGGCCAACAACACGCCCAGAACAGTCCGGAAGTCAGGTACTGCTCCACACATGGAAGATCTGTAACTCTTTTGTCATACACCTTCTAGTAAAGTTCTAGGGAGCACAGTGACAGGTATTCTTCCCAAAATTTCCACAGAAAGACTTGAAATAGAAAACATCCATTCTGTCATCTCACTGTAAGTCCGTCACTGTGTGGTTGTTTAGGTGCACTGTGCACGTGTGTGTTCTGTCCCCCTGATCTCTCCTTTATTAGACTGACTCGCACTCCTTCCATTGTCTTTATTAGCGGTTCTAAACCTCAGTAACTAAGCTCATAAGGCTATATTCTTTAAGAGTTGTTGGTGTAATAGAGAATTTCCATGAGAACTAGAAGGTGAGCAGTCATTGATCAAATCAATCCTGTTTAATACAAGTTCCATCTGGCCTTCTCTAAGCAGGCCCTATGTTCTAACCTCACAACACCAGTGTTCTGTGAACACCCACCGCCGAGAGGCTTGTAGGAAGTCACCGCATCATCTGCTAGTGCTACAGAATACAATAACAACCAGTGTCCTCGTACCTCCAGTCTGGCATCAATCACTATCAACAGATATGAGCACATCCATAACATTCAGTATCAAGTCTAGTGACCAGCAACCCATAAACAACGAGTGTCCTAAATAAAACACTCTAAATCATGTGTTTTACATAAAGGGAGAACATATAAATAAGTATTGTGGTAATATGAACTTTATTCATCTGAAATATTCCCATTACAAATGGCTCCATATGCTGGATCAAACTGGACATAAGTTCAGAGATGGATGGATGTACCAATCTTACACGGAACAAAAATATATAAATACAACATGCAACAATTTAAAAGATTTTACAAAGTTACAGTTCACAAAAGGAAATCAGTCAATTGAAATAAATGCATTATGCCCTAATCTATGGATTTCACATAACTGGGGATACAGATATACATCTGTTGGTCACAGTAGTTAATACTTCTGTCCTAAATGAACCTTTTTTTGTTTTTGCTGGTTTTCAACCTTCTTTTAATAATCATGACGTAATCTATACTTGTCTAATGATGTGGAGGGTAGATCAATTGATCATAACTGAGTTGTCAATACGGATTGTATTTTAGAGCCCCCCGTGTGTGTGTGTGTGTATGTGTGTGTTAGTGGATGCTGGCCCTGCCAGTTCGGTGTATCATGTAACTCTCCTGCATGCGTTCATATTCACGGAGCGTGCTCACTCTGTTGCCATATTACCATTGAACAAACCCTTATTTTATGTTGTACTTGGTCAATTAGACCGAACGACCTGTTTCCCTGCCCTTGTGTTGCCTTATTTGAATGCCTGCGCACACAGAGCCTGCCTGGCCCAAATGAGTGGCTGGGTGCTCCATCGGCTCCCCAGACGTCAGGCAGGTCTGCCACTAACAGACAGCACAGAGCTCATGTCCTCCATATCCTCTCTGGTTGTAGACCTGTCCCTGGGTCTTAGTATGTCCCTGGGTCTTAGTATGTCCCTGGGTCTTAGTATGTCCCTGGGTCTTAGTATGTCCCTGGGTCTTAGTATGTCCCTGGGTCTTAGTATGTCCCTGAGTCTTAGTATGTCCCTGGGTCTTTGTATGTCCCTGGGTCTTTGTATGTCCCTGGGTCTTTGTATGTCCCTGGGTCTTTGTATGTCCCTGGGTCTTTGTATGTCCCTGGGTCTTTGTATGTCTCTGGGTCTTTGTATGTCTCTGGGTCTTTGTATGTCTCTGGGTCTTCACGGCCTTAGTAGTTGGTCACAACTAATTTCTTTGTTTTCAGAATTGAATGTATCAGTTTGTTTCAAATGTGTGTTTTATTTGTCGTTTTCAAATGCTGCCACAGAGAGTACAACTGCAGACTGATCTTTGTCCCGATACTAGTAATTGGGTGAAAGTGTATTTTTAACACCTACACCTATTTTGCAAATCTTCCAGCATCAAAGGTGGGACTTGACGGTGAGCCAGAGGCGTCCTCCCCGACCTCATCCTCACCCCCAGCCGACATGGAGGAGTCCTGAACCCCCCAAACCCTAACCCTCCCCGCCACCACACACCCACACACACTCGCTGGGTCCTCTCGCTCTTTAGACCCTCGACTGTCAGATGGATCAGAAGCTGGACTGGAAACAGAACAGAGCGGTCTTGGAGCGGTTGCCGTGAGACCGAGCCTTGCATGCCAATCCGTGGAACCACCACCAAAGCAAAACAACATGGACTTACTGGAAACCATCAATGTATTATATAGAAGATAAGCTGACAGGATATTGGAGGGAAATGGAGTAAGTCTGACTCGTTGTTGCTTTATTTTACAGCAACATTAAAATGAGAGGAACTGGATATCTTGCAGGTGGTCTTGAAGCCACTGTGACAAGTGCACATCCTTGATATCACTCTGAGCACTGTGGCTGTCTGCGAGGTGTTTTCAAAGTGGAGGAGATTGATGTTTGCCATTTGTGGAGATGGGTCTTTGGTAGACAGCAGTTCCATTGTTATGTGACGTCATAATGCACTGGAACGCTGATGGATGAAGACTGCTGTACAATCAGGCAGAATGATGGAAATAGTTGGTGTTTTAGTGCTTATAATGGTCATAATCAAGGGTTCTGTTAGAACTCAAGAATCCAGAGTCAAGGATGATGCTCTAAAACCAGGGAAATTATTTATTCTTTATTTTTTTAAACTTGTGTGTTCATTTGCTTGGTTTGGATTAGGGAATAGGCAGACCTCTGGAGTGTTTTATTGGCATAGGGGAATCATCTATCACAATCTTAAAGTAGTCAAGTTCTCATGAACTATTCAACTGTTAAATCTGCCATTATTCAATAAAGCTGTTTTACTAATCAGGACTCTGCTTTTGTCTCTGTCATGTTTCTTTAGGCCTACGGTACCTCTTGCATGGTGCAATAGCCAATGGTATTGTGTAACTTACACCACTAGTGTTGAGTTGTATCCTGGTACTGGCCGGGAAGTCTGAAATACGAAAAGGAGACGAGGTCGTGGAACGGGGTGCTTAACAAAATCATCGTCGTTCAGTTTCAAATAGGGAGAAGATCTTGCCGAAACGGGGAGAAATCCAGTGGAGGTGGTTGAGCAACACTGGGCTGTGATTGGAGCAGAGATGGATAGGAAGGTCGGGAGGTTAGGATTGAGTGAGGAAGTAGGAGAGGTTGTCTGCTAAAGTTGTTTGTGATGGAAGTTTGGTGTGTTTCAATGTTAAACAGTATGAGAAGGTGCTCAAACTCCAGCAGATATGTAAAGTGTGGTTGATAGTAGCCTGCTGGATCAAACTGGACGGCAGTGGGTGAAGAGTTATTACAGGAGTTATTACAGGAGTTATTACAGGAGTTATTACAGGAGTTATTACAGGAGTTATTACAGGAGTTATTACAGGAGTTATTACAGGAGTTATTACAGGAGTTATTACAGGAGTTATTACAGGAGTTATTACAGGAGTTATTACAGGAGTTATTACAGGAGTTATTACCGGAGTTCCAGAAATTGTGAACATGCCAGAAATAAAGGACCACTTGAAGGTCGGCTCTCTTATTGAGGCAAAGCACCTCCAGATGGGAGCAAGGTGGATAGCTTGTCAGTGCTACTATTGGTATTGCCAGGAACAGTTAGGATTCGGTATGAGTTACTATGTGTGAACATATGTTCCGACACCAATGCGTTGCTGTAACTGTCAAAGGTTTGGGCGTGTGGTGTGTAAAGGCAAACGGAGATGTGGGGGGGGGACATGCATACGTGGAGACGGTCCAGTTAAAGTGCTGGAACTGTGGGGAGGCGCCCATAGTGTGACGTATGGGGCTTGTTCAGTGGTGTAAAGACCGGTGCAAGGGCAGCAGGTGAGGAGTGAGCGTAACATCTCATATGCAGAAGCAGTGAAGGTAGTTCAGGCAGAAACAATCGAGGCACTGATGAGAGCAGGTATGCCAGGGCTGATTGGGATGCAGGTTGGGCCAGATGTAGAGAGCAGAATGGGGGAGAACACAAGAATGGTAGTAGACATGAGGAAGGTTGTTACATTTGTGACCGCAGCAATCAATTGCACAGAAAAAGGACAATCAAAGACTATGCAGATACAGATCATAGTGGATGGAGCAGGCAGTGAGGTATCTTGGGATCACAGGACTGACAGGGGAAAATGTACAAGATGACCTCAATAAGATTGAGAATCAGTCCAGCCAGGAATCATGTATTGGTTAATTTTCATTATGGTGTTAATCCTTCAATGGAACGCCAGAAGTTTGATGGTGAATGGGCAGGAGTTCAAACAGGTTCTTGAGTTACCAGCCAACCTGATGTGATAGGTCTCCAGGAGACATGGCTAAAACCTTGTCTAGATGTCGTATTACAAGGTTATGTTGCAGTCTGTAAACATAAGGGGGAGGGGGGGGGTGATACCTTTTATAATGCAGGGGATCCCATATAGTTTTGTGGGACAGGAGTATGTTGTGGTTGGGAGGGAGGGGGGAATATGGTAATAGTCAACTTTTACAAGCTGTGTAAGAGTTTCTGGCTCTTGGAAATGTAGAAGGTAAAGATAGGAGACAGGTAATGTGATGGGGGGATTTTAATGCTCATAGTACGCTCTGGGGAGGGTTACAGACTGATAAGTGTTGGAGGAACTACTGGATGAGAAAGGCCTTGTGAGTTTTAATGACGGCCGGGGAACCAGGATTGACCCAGTAACTGGGATTGAATCAGCTCTGGATCTTACTTTATTCTCAAGTTGAATGGCAGGCAGATGTAGTTGGGAGGCTTTGGAGGAATCTACAGGGGGTAGTGATCACTGTCCTGTTGACTGTAGGATTGAGGGAGGAAGAATCAGTAGGAAATGGATTGAGGAGTAGGATATTTGGGAAAGCGGAGTGGGATCAGTTTCAGGAGTTGAGTGAACAGGAGCTCTCTCAGGTTGATCTCAGTTCAGATATAGAAACAGGCAATGATGTAGAGTAAGAGGTGCAATAGTAGGGGTCGCAAGGCAGGTGATTCCTATGGGTACAGGGGAGAGAAAGAGTAACGCAGGTGATTCCTATGGGTACAGGGGGGAGAAAGAGTGACACAGTCCCCTGGTGGAGTGTTGAGCAGCAGTGAAGAGTAGGAACAGGGCTTTCAGAATGTTGAAAAGGACCCATAATTACCAGCACCTGATACAGTAGAAACAAGCAGTACTAAGGAGGATCATTAGGACAGCTAAGAGGGCGTATTGGCGCCAGTTCTGTGGAAACAAAGGCAGGACCACTCCTGTGGGAGAGGTATGGTGGATGATTAAGAGGATGAGTGGGGTCAGAAGAGATTGGGATCTCCCTGTGTGAAAAGGGGGAGATGCTAGCCCAGGCATTTGTGAAGGTGCACAACTCAAATAATTTGACAGAAGAGGGGTAGGGTGGGAGAGAGAGGGTCAGAGGAGAACATCTGGGGGTCCTGGATCAGAGAGAGATGGTGGGGGATACATTGAATGGCCCTTTTACGTTGGCTGAGATGAGTGCATTAGCTAAAGCTGGGGTAACATCTCCTGGGAAGGATGTGTTACATCATGATGGCTCATCTCAGTGACACTGCAATGGGGAAAGTATTAGGCCTTTACGATAAGGTGGGGCATGAAGGGAAACTGCCTGGAAGTTGGAAGCAGGTGGTAGTGGTGTCAATACGGAGACCAGGGAAAGACCCTACTAGTCCTTTAAGCTATAGGCAGATAGCGTTGACATCTCACGTATGCAAACTATAGAAAGGCTAACGTACGTTCTGTTGAGGACTAATGTCACCAGATCAAAGTGGGTTCAGGAAAGGCAGGGGAACGATGGATCCTGCACTGTGCCTAGAGTCAGTCATATAGAAGGCACAGGGAAATAAGGAGGTGGTGGTAGTCGTTTTCTTCGATGTAGAGAAGGTTTATGATGTGGAGGGAAGGCCCCCCCAGGGAAGTGTCATTAGTCCTTTGTTGTTCTCCGCTATGATTGATGATGTGTTCTCCCAGGTGAGACCTGATAATGGGAGGTCATTGTTTGCGGATTATGGGGCACTGTGGAAGAGTGGGAGAAATATTACCCATACAGCCAGGAGAGTTCAAGAAGTGATTCGTAAAGTAGAGCAGTGGTCCCTCAAGTTTTCAGTTGAGAAAACACAGACTGTGTTTTTTTCTAGAAGGAGGAAATTTACTTGAAGCTGTATGGAAGGAATCTGGAGAGGGTGGTAGGTGTTTAGGTTCCTGGGGGTCTGGTTTGACACTCAAATGACATGGGCGGAGCATATTAACTGAGTAGTTGTCAAAGGAAAGAAAATATTGAGTGTGATGAGTTGCTTGTCAGGAATGGAGTAACAGATAGAATGGTGTTGAAAATGATATATATATATATATAGTGCTGTTAAGGTCATCAGTGGATTATGGAAGTATAGCATATGGATCACCAGCTCAGACATCTTTAAAAAAGCGCTAAGAATATGTTGTGGAGCCCTTAGGACCTCCTGGTGGCAGCGATGCAGGTAGATTTAGGAGAGATGCTGTTAAAGTTAAGAAAACAACAGTTAGCCATGACATATTGGGTAAATCTACAAGGACATGAGGTTACACATCCTACAAAAATGGTGCTCCTAGAGTGCTGGGAACATGAATAGAAATCTGAATACAACTTTGGGTGGATAGGCAATTACATGGCGAGAGAGATGGGGTTGTTTAGGAGGGAGTTTAGCCCCTCTGTGGTTCTTCCTGCTATCCCACCTTGGTTTCTCCCTCAGCCAGTGATAGGTCTAGGGTTGCTTGAGAAGGTAAGAGATGTTGAGGAAGGAGTAGATTCAGTTGTAAGGGAACATTTAAGAACACAATACTATGCTTTCTTGAATATACCCTAAAACAGGAAGGACAGGAGCAGCTTTTAAGTGTTCCTGGGTTTAAGGTGGCTGTGACGAAAAGAGCAACGGATCATTTATCTGTTTACACAATGGAGTTGTTGGCCATACTATTGGCTGCAGAGTGGGTGGAGGTGGTGTAATCTGCTCTGACTCCTGTGCAGCACGGGTGAGGTTTTGCACTGCTTGTATAGGTTGAAAGAGGCGGCATATTTGTGATCTTCCTCTGGGTACCAGCTCACTTGAGATAGAGGGGAATGAGGTGGTGGATGTTATAAACAAGCAGGCTCTTAAACATCCTAATGTTGCGATAAAATTGTCAGTCGGTAAAGCCAAGGGGTTAATAAATCAATCAAATGTATTTATAAAGCCCTTTTTTACATCAGCCGATGTCACAAAGTGCTGTACAGAAACCCAGCCTAAAACCCCAAACAGCAAGCAATGCAGATGTAGAAGCACAGTGGCTAGGAAAAACTCTGTAGAAATACCAGAACCTAGGAATAAACCTAGAAAGGAACCAGGCTATGAGGGGTGGCCAGTCCTCTTCTGGCTGGGCCGGGTGGAGATTATAACAGAACATGGCCAAGATGTTCAAACGTTCATAGATGACCAGCAGGGTCAGATAATAATCACAGTGGTTGTAGAGGGTGCAACAGGTCAGCACCTCAGGAGTAAATGTCAGTTGGCTTTTCATAGCCGATCATTCAGAGTTCGAGACAGCAGGTGCAGTAGAGAGAGAGAGTCTAAAACAGCAGGTCCAGGACAAGGCAGCACGTCCGGTGAACAGTCCATGGCTCCACAGCCGCAGGCAGAACAGCCGAAACCAGAGCAGCAGCATGACCAGGTGAACTGGGGACAGCAAGGAGTCATCAGGCCAGGTAGTCCTGAGGCATGGTCCTAGGGCACAGGTCCTGCGAGAGTTGAGAGAGAGAAGGAGATGATCATTGTCAAGAGGAGATGGAGACAGTGGAACATGTTCTATTTCAGTGCCAGAAATATGTGAGAGAAAGGGAGTGATTGTTATTAGATTTTAGGAGTAATGGGGCTGAAGAGTCAGTATTAAGTGAACTGCTGGGGAAATCTTCAGGGGATGTATTATTTAATTATGTATTTCATTTCCTTAGGGAGAAGAGATTATTGGGTAGGATTTAGACCTTCACTGTCTCTGGTCCACACTCCAGTCCAGTTGGTGGCAGTAATGCACCTTAACATTGGTTGCCAACCGCCATATAAAATCCAAAAGACGAAGAAGAGTTGTATCCTGAATGCTTTATTTCTGTTCAAGGGATGCAAGGGGAGCCTTGATACGGAAGGGGAATGAGCCTGTGAATCTGGTGTAGGACAGGAGGAGGAAATGGCGACTGTGCTTGAATCCAAAAGTACGGCAAGTAAAGTGTGTAATAATGAATGGAAAATAGTGACATCAAAGAATGGAACAAAACAAGCAAAAGTTGTAGTAGAAGACAAGGACCGGTCAAATAAGGCATTTCTTATTAGACTGCATTTTTTGGACAAGGAGATTCATTTTGGAAATCCATTTGTTAATATCGAGTACTGTGAAGAAGGCAGTGGGAAAGGTGGTTTCAATAAAGGTGACTAGAAGCGGCCTTGTTTTGGTTAATTGTGTTGATGAAGAACAGAAGAATCTTGCACTGGATCTGCCTAGATGTATTGATCTTCGGAGCAGGGCACCTGCCAAAGGAGTTATAGCTGGAGTCTCGTTGGATGTAGATAATGAGTACCGTAGTCAGAAAATCCAAGGAGTGGCCTGTGCACGTCGCCTGACCCGTATGGTAAATGGAAGGGAGAAAAGCCTGTCGATATTATTGTTGTTTGAGGAGACTCTACCTGAATATGTGAGGTATGTGGTGAGAACATTTGTGTCCAAACCATTACAGTGTGGAAATGGTAAAGGATATGGGTGTAACAGTATAGCTTCCGTCCCTTTCCTCACCCCAACCTGGGCTTGAACCAGGGACCCACTGCACACATCAACCACAGTCACTCACGAAGCATCGTTACCCATCGCTCCACAAAAGCCGTGGCCCTTGCAGAGCAAGGGGAACCACTACTTCAAGTTCTCAGAGCGAGTGACGTCACCGATCGAAACGCTATTAGCGCGCACCACCGCTAACTAGCTAGCCATTTCACATCGGTCACATGGGCACGGGTTACATTTTTGCAGACGGAAGAAGTATGATATTGAAGAATTTGTGAATGGAAAATGTTGCAACTGTGGTGGGGATCATACTCCGTACTTCCTTGAGTGCCCTGTTAGGGTGAAGGAGGTCGAGGTGTCAAGGATCAGGGCTGCCAGCGGATCGCCGAGAAGTTTTGGGGGCTCCAAGACTTCACAGCAGAAGCACTACAAGGACTTTTGTCGCTAGGAAATGTCCCGCCCTCACCGGAGGCTTCTGAGGCTGTGTTGGGACCTGATTTAGAATTAGTTTTTTACAGAAAAGCATGTTGATTTTGTTTAGTTAATTTCTTTTTTGATAGTTTGTATAATATTTTATTTATTTTTACCCAAATGTTTTCCTTTTTGGGATCCTTATTATCCACCTTCACAGTAGGTGGCGGAATGCACATCTAATTGTTGCGAATGCCATTATAGCATAGAAGAAGAAGAAGCCTTTTGACTTGTTTCACAATATTGTTGCGTCACAGTATCCTGTATGAAGACTAGACTGTAGTCTATCTAGGCTAGACTACTCTACTATGGGGGGTGATAAGTGCCAGAATTAAGCCTTGTGAAGCTGCTGATACCTTTCACGAAGTCACTTAATGTCTTCCTAGCGCCATAAACTACCACCATGAATTAACATGGACTGTCAATGGAGACAGTTTTTTTCTAAGAAGTCAAACTGCTGACGTGTTCACTTCACGTTCATGTCACGTGACACGTACATGTCATGTAGACAGACGTAGTGTTCACGCCATGTAATGTGGCACTGATACATCATGTGTCAGTTTGCTTGTAAATTTATTATGAACGATCTTACCATGAGCGCATTAAAAGTCTACATGTTTTACACGTCATGTTAGTTTGTGTCTGTTTACTTTATTATTAAAGATCTCACCATGAACGCCTTACATCTAAATATTTTTCATTGCCAGAGTAATCTAATCAATTTCAATTGAAATTTGTCAATTGAATATCACCTCAATACAAAAATGATTAGGCTAGTTGATATCGCAGCCAGCCACTATGACTGTGAAGATATGCCTATTTCTCACATCAATACAGACACAAGTGCTTCTTTGTTGGAGGTAGCCCTATTCAGAAATAAGAGGTAGCCTAGTTCTCTAGTGGCCATTCAAAAAAACTCAGAACTCTGCAATCTTCAGTGTGTTCAAGACAACTGGGAACTCGCAAAAAAGCAAGCTCAGACTGGGAAAAAGAGTTTTGAATGGTCATCCAACTCGGAATTCCAATTCAGAAACTCTGGCATCTTTCTCTGATCTGAAAATCCCTGATATCATGACTTGAACTAGTTTTTTCCCCCTGAGTTTCCTGTTTAACAGACACAATCACTGTCACCATCGTTAGGCTATACGTTTCTGTGGAGATGTCTTATGGTTAAAAGCAGGGCTCGAATTGCAAAGAGAATGACCTTCAGGTTGTCCTCCCACCCTTCCTGGAACCCGTCAAGGGACTTGCCCATGGCAGTCTTGAGGGTGTGGTTGGTCTGTTCATCAAAACCTAGAGGAGAGGCTAGGAAAGGGATATCTACTGACAATGGAAGATATTGAAATGTCTGATTTTGTACCATGGAAAAACAAATACTAATAGTACCTTGTTTCAGAGTTCATGACCTTGGTCAATCAAGATGACCTCAGGAGAACCGTAGGTGTTGAAGATGTCCATCATCACCTTGGAGGTGGCCTCGCCAGTCTTGTCCTTGATGGGTATCATACAAAATAAACTAAATGTTTGGTTCCAAGCACCCTTTTTAAATGGGTTACAGAAGGGAATTTAGAGTTAAGCACATTCTCTTCCTTTACAGACCTTAATGGGTATTGCCTCCCCCCATATGGTAAAATAATCGGTCGCCGTCAGACACCAGCTGTTGTCATTCCTGGATTTCGTCAAGGGTCCAATGAGGTCCACCCCAAACATAGAAAGTCGTAGAGAGAAGATTACTTAATTCTAACCCATATCTGTCGTTCAGTATGCAGATTTTCATTTTTGTAAGGGTAAAATAATAATAATAATAATAATAACACACAATCTATATTATTGAACTCTGCTTTGGTCAAATAAAGCAACCATTACAAAACAACTTATCAGGGCAAAATTTGTACTGTGACACTTGCCGATCATGTGCCATGGTAAAACAACTGATGGGCTTCAACTCTTACGCTAGTCTTCACCCTCTCAAACTTCTGTCAAGCTAGACCGTTAAGCACAAGGTGACAAACATTGTGTTGTCTCTGGTATGATATTCATTGAAATCATAATAATTTCAGATATAATAGAACGTGATCGATAAACAAAAGGTTATTTTACTTGCCCAGCTGTCCACATCCTTGACAATCCCATGCCAAAAGAAGCGTATGTTGCCTCCCGGGTGGCGCAGTGGTTAAGGGCGCTGTACTGCAGTGCCAGCTGTGCCACCAGAGACTCTGGGTTCGTGCCCAGGCTCTGTCGTAACCTACTAAACAATTGGATACCACGAAATTGGGGAGAAAAAGGAGTAAAAATTAGGGAAAAAAAGAAGCGTATGTTGATTTTGGAAATCATGCGCTTCAAACTGAAATGGCCACCATGCATCTCAGTGAAAATCATCCTCCTGTGTGGCTGGCCACCCTTCCCCCATAGGTACATGTAATTGCCTAACAGGTTTGAATACAAGAGTTGTTGAAATACTCAAGTCCAAGTAATTTTGCACAACTGTCTTTCTTTGTTTGTCTCTCTCCCCCATCTCTCTCTGTCTTTCACTCTCTTCCCACCTCTCTCTTTCACTCTCACTTTCATGCTTTTTTATCCCCTCCCCCATCTCTGTCTGTGTGTCTGTCTAGCAAAGACACCTAGTTAAGACACCTAGTTGGAATGACCATAATTGGTAAGACCTATCCATTTGATTGATCAGGGTTAACTTATAGCTAGATACCTCAATATGACAGACATTTAACTAAATGTATAACTAGCAACTTCTAGATGGAAAATGGTTGTTGGAAAATGGTTGTTCATAGCTGAATCCTTCCAGTTATGTAATAGAAGTTAACCGCTTTACGTTACCCTGAATAGTGAATTTCTGCCTCCTACGAATGTTGCGCCTCTTGTCGAGATCAGTGGTGCCTTCATAGTACTTCACCTGTTTGGAAAGATAAAATAACATCTCCTTGAGGGATGCCATTAAAGTGCAAGCTACATACAAACAGAAAGCTACAAAAACAGTTAGCTAGCTAGTTAACGTTAGCTAAACAAATCTGTCTGGCTAGCTAGCTAACTGACTAGGGAGGCTGATGTAAGTAAATAAGTAACGTTACAGTAGCTAGCAATTTCAATCCAAAAGCAGCTTAATTTTTCCCCTATTTAATATTTTGTTATATAAAGACAAATATATGGTAAAGAAAACATTTGTCAAACTACATACGGAGTCTTCTTCTTTGATACTATGGCGGTTTGCAAACAAATGTCACAGGCGCATGCTGCCATCCACTGCCCTGGCTGTATATCAGCCCAAATACTTAACAAAGTAAACAAAAACAAAACCCAACATAATCCTTTAGTCAGATTCAACTGCCAACACCCATCCCTACAGGATCTGGGGCCTGAGAAAGAAAAGCATCTTGAATTGCCATGTTTGAATTTTTCAAGAGTTCACAAAGAGCTACACATGTGTATATATTTTATTGTAGTGTAAGTGCTATGGGATGTATTGTTACAGGGAGTGTTGTTTTGTTCGTCGGCAGCGTATAGTTTAAAGAGGGAGCGACACAAGGATGCACTCCTATCATTTACATTGAGTTGATTAGATTTGAATCTGTCTGTCTTCCTGTCTTTTGTTTTAAGCAGTCAAAAGTGCAAAGAAATGTTAATTCAGGTTGGGTATCAGTTTCTGCTTGAATTTGGTTTAAAGGACAGTGAATTTGTTCATAATTTGAGAACTTGCTACCAAGCTCCTGTGTGTATCAGACACACATTGTGTTTTCTCTTAGAGCCTATTCTGAACTGAAGACACGTGTTAGTTACCACGTTGTTTTAGCCTATTGGTGATAGTCATATACTTTGTGTTATTGTGTAATGTATAATGTATTTCATGTACACTGTCATTTTTTGTGTCAATTATTTCATGCTATTAGTTAAATAGAGTAACTTCATTCCTTGTTTACAGAGTCATTATTTGATTGACTAAATTATTATAATTTAGAAGGTCTATTGGTAGTTATTATTTACACTATACACATACTGTAGCATATTATTGGGTACCACCTTGACATCTCTGACATCTCTGCTTGCCTCAATTCATTAATGCTAGAACATTGGTCGCCAGGATTAGCTATGTGTATCTAGTCTCTTAATAATTGCATAATGGTGCAGATTAGGCATGTTCATTATAGTCATACTGAGTAGGTGATGCATTCTTTCGCTACCTTGCTAGATCCTCCAGAGACGCACAGGGCCTGTTGCATTTATTTTTACAAAAAAACAGAACCACTACTGCAATATAGGCCTGCACTCAAAAAGGTGATATCTACAACCTAAAAGGATTCTTCCACTGTCCCGATAGGATAACCCTTTTTGGTTCCAGGTAGAAACCCTTCTGTGCCTAGGTATAACCCTTTTGGGCTCCATTCCGAAGCAGGTTCTACATGGAACCAAAAATACTTCTACCTATAACCAAAAAGGGTTCTCTTTTGGTGACTGGGAAATATCCCAGTTGGAACCCCTTTCTAAAAGAGTGTACTCAACAAGTTTAGCCTAAATTTACACAATTTAATTCTGTACTCAAACATCTGCCTGGTATTCAAGATAACATGCAACTTTGAACGTTTTCAGCAACCTCTGCTCAGACTTAAATAGCAGTGTTCCAAGATCTTCCACTAGGGGTGACTGTAGTATCCTCAAATGGACAAAAAGGAGACACAAGAGGCACCCCTCATTTTAGATCCCAAGGGGTCTTTATTTTCATACTGTATGCTCTCACTCTCATCACTATCTCCTTTGCCATCTTCTCATGTCTTTTCTTGGAACTCCATCCACACACAACTGTAGCATCTTGTTTACAATTTTCACATTTTAGGTGTCCAGCTGAGGCCTTGGATGGATCATGTTGCAAGGAGATGGGCACAGGGGTATGTACAGTACAAGTCCAAAGTTTGGACACACCTACTCATTCAAGGGTTTTAATTTTTTAAAACAATTTTCTACATTGTAGATTAATAGTGAAGTCATCAAAACTATGAAATAACACATGGAATGAAGTCTCTTCTTCTTATTGGTGTCCTTTAGTAGTATTTTCTTTGCAGCAATTCGACCATGAAGGCCTGATTCCTGCAGTCTCATCTGAACAGTTGATGTTGAGATGTGTCTGTTACTTGAACTTTGTGAAGCATTTATTTGGGCTGCAATTTCTGAGGCTGGCAATGCTAATGTCCTTATCCTCTGCAGCAGAGCTAACTCTGGGTCTTCCTTTTCTGTGGCGGTCCTCATGAGAGTCAGTTTCATCATAGCGCTTGATGGTTTTTGTGACTGCACTTGAAGAAACTTTAAGAATGTTCCGTGTTGACTGACCTTCATGTCTTAAAGTAATGATGGGCTGCCATTTCTCTTTGCTAATTTGAGCTGTTCTTGCCATAAAAAAACACAACTAAGTGGCTCAAACACATTAAGAAGGAAAGAAATTCAAAAAGTTACTTTTTACAAGGCACACCTGTTAATTGAATTGCATTCCATGTGACTACCTTATGAAGCTGGTTGAGAAAATGCCAAGAGTGTGCAAAGCTTTCATCAAGGCAAAGGGTGGCTACTTTAATGAGTCACAAATATAAAATATATTTTGATTTGTTTAACACTTTTTTTGGTTACTACATGATTCCATGTGTGTCATTTCATAGTTTTGATGTCTTCACTATTATTATACAATGTAGAAAATATGAATATAAAGAAACCCTTGAATGAGTAGGTGTGTCCAAACTTTTGACTGGTACTGTATGTACAGTCCAGAGAACAGTGTGGGTGGTGGGTAAAACAGCTGCAGTGAGGCTGATTGAAGTAGTGTACTCACCCACATTTACAATTTCATTAATCAATTTGATAAATAATACTAGTATATACAGTTACATTATTGTAGAATAGGCTGCTCCTGTATCCAGACTATATTAGGATACCGTTATTTCATTGGCCTTGTCAGGCATGATTTTAGGTTTTTGATCAAAGTTGTATGTTGTACCTCGTTTCCCTTCTTCAATGAAAAGTACTTATGCATTCCCCATTCAATTCAGTTTGAGTGTGAATGTGTAGGCCTAGTGTCAGTGGAAAAATAAACCCATAGCTCCAGCACAGAATGGCATGTAGTTACAATGTAAAATATGTATATATCCTATAATACAATGTCATTTAGGAGTAATGTATTACAATGTGAAATACTATATATCCTGACGACATGTTAGTTACATGTAGGCGTCACGCAGACGTTAGTAAGGCGTTGGTATCATGTAATGTCAGTCAGACGTTCAATGGTAGGCAACAGCCACACGGTGGTACAGTTGCCTAAGCTTAATTCTGGCACTTGTAACCCCCCATACTCTTCTGTTAACGACAGGGGTGTAGACAAGCCGTTCATTTGCGGAAGTGTGGATCTAGGTTTTAAACAAGAACGCAACAACAAAGGGCATTGCTTTGGAAAGTCGTGGAAATACGATATCTATCGCCAAGGCATACCTATTCAGTTGGTTGTTCCAAATTTGACACGTGAGTCCATCGTTTATACTTTTATAGCCTTTATTAGTTTCCCCTTTCAATTTGATTGAATCTTTATTAGCTGCATGTTCTCACTTATGTGAGTGTTTGATGCAGTCTACCCTAGCAAAGATACCCGATGGAGTTGAGTACGGAGGCGATGAATTTTCGACTACATTGAGTCAGTATCAGTCGATACTTGTAAATGTCCAGTGACAGGCTACCCTAAATTTAACAACAAGTTATTTCTTCCATCGTGACTTTTGAAGTTAACAAAATGCCACGCTTTCGCTTTCGCTCTGTAGTTTGCCGCGGGTCTGATACTGTTAATAAATTATAGGCCTACACTGTAACATGAAGTACATAGTTGCAGTCTTATTGAAGTTGTACTTTTTTCTTCAAATCTATTCATTTCAGTCACACCATGGCTGCCGCGGAACCAGTCTACAGTCCAACAACAGTTTCAGAGACCAAATCCAAAAAGTGGTTAATTGTACCAACAGATAATTTGGATAAAGTCAGATGTTTGATAAAGGTGGTGGAAGTGGTAAGTCATATTCTTGTCATAGTTCTTGTTATGATACTGTTATTGTTAATGTTCTACTGTGTTGGGCAAGTCTTAATCCAAGCATAACATTGAACAAACAAATGTAAAGTGTTGGTTTCATGAGCTGAAATAAAAGATCCCAGACATTTTCCTTATGCACAAAAAGCTTATTTCTCTAACATGTTTGGCACAAATTTGTTTACCTCCCTGTTAGTGAGCATTTCTTTGCCAAGATAATTGATCCACCTGACAGGTGTGGCATATCAAGAAGCTGGTTAAACAGCACAGTCATTACACAGGTGTACCTTGTGCTGGGGACAAAAGGTCACTCTAACATGTGCAGTTTTGTAACACAACACAATCGCACAGATGTCTCAAGTTCTGAGGGAGTGTGCAATTGGCATGCTGACTGACTCTGGTGGACATTCCTGACTGCAGGAATGTAGCTAGAGAATTGAATGTTCAACATCGTTTTAGAGAATTTGGCAGTACGTCCAACCGGCCTCAAAACCACAGACCCTGTCCTGTATATGGCGTTGTGTGGGCGAGCGGTTTGCTGATGTCAACGTTGTGAACAGAGTGCCCCGTGGTGGGGGGGTTATGGTGTGGGCGAGCGGTTTGCTGATGTCAACATTGTGAACAGAGTGCCCCGTGGTGGGGGGGTTATGGTATGGGCAGGCATAAGCTGTGGGCCATGAACACAACTGCACTTTATCTAAGGCAATTTGAGTGCACAGAGACACCGGGACGAGACCTGGAGGCCCATTGTCGTGCCATTAATCCTCCATCACCTCATGTTTTAGTATGATAATGCACGGCCCCATGTCGCAAGGATCTGTACACAATTCCTGCAAGCTGAAAATGTCCCAGTTATTCCATGGCCAGACGTCACCCATTGAGCACGTTTGGGATGCTCTGGATCGACATGCACGACACTGTGTTCATGTTACCGCCAATATCCAGCAACTTCGCACAACAGCCTGGCCAACTCTATGTGAAGGAGATGTCACACTGCATGATGCAAATGGTGGTCACACCAGATACTGACTGGTTTTCTGATCCACGCCCTTACCTTTAAAAAAAAAAAGTATCTGTGACCAACAGCTGCATACCTAATGCATTTATTTAAATGGACTGATTCCCTTATATAAACTGTAACTCAGTAACATCTTTGAAATGGTTGCATTTTATATTTTTGCTCTGTGTATTTCAGAGGAGAGACCAGAAGGTTGTCTTCCTATCTGTCTGTCTGTTCTGATGGCACCAAGTAGTAAAACAGGGTTAGATCAACTCTGGTGACAATATGACATTTATCTAGTGGTGTCATCACATGTTTACTTTGTGCTCCAGATAAGACCAGATGAACAAGTTAGGTGTTTATACTTAGACATTTTACATACTATCTCCCTTGCCAGTTATGATACCACGTTCCTTGTAAGTGGATGGTCTGCGTGTAGTAAATAGAATATGCAGATTTTCAAATGCTACCATTGTTTTGTATGTAACTGGATCCGGCTCCCAGAAACTGGGGGTTGTCTATCCCACAATTAACAGGCCAGTTTGTAAATCATAACCTTTGTCTTTCTTAGGGTGTGACCATTGTCAGCTGTTTTTCTTGATTATTCCTTGAAATGTGAAAATCAGACCATTCTATAGAACAGTTGCAACAGCGATGATGCACCCATCAGAACACACTCATCACACCACCACCAGTCCTCCCACATCCCCTTCATGATGGCCTGGGGTATTTGTCAGCATAGAGATGACCCTCAGGATCCTTTAACTGATTGTCAGGCCTAAGACAGCTAAGTTGTTTTTCAGATTTCAGAGTCCAGATCAGTCACTATGGAGCTGCTGTAACCAGTTGAGGGTAGCTGACATCAGATCCTGTATCTTTAGCTCTATATAGCTTGTCTAAAACAGCACTCCAATTGGACAGTTGGACATATCACCTAGCTCACATATTAAAGAGGAGACTGGGTCGGAAACCATTTTAGACAAAACCGTGTTTGCCTATATGAAAGAGCAGCCGTGCTTAAGTCAGCGTGTGTGTGTGGTGCGCATATGTTCGGGGTGGGGGTGTCTTTAAAAGCAATTCTGTTGAATTGGGTGAGGCTACTACAGCTTGGAATTCTGTTGAATTGGGTGAGGATACTACAGCAGACTGCTGTTGAATTGGATGAGGATACTACAGCAGACTGCTGTTGAATTGGATGAGGATACTACAGCAGACTGCTGTTGAATTGGATGAGGACACTACAGCAGACTGCTGTTGAATTGGATGAGGATACTACAGCAGACTGCTGTTGACTTGGATGAGGATACTACAGCAGACTGCTGTTAAATTGGATGAGGATACTACAGCAGACTGCTGTTGAATTGGATGAGGATACTACAGCAGACTGCTGTTGAATTGGATGAGGATACTACAGCAGACTGCTGTTGAATTGGATGAGGATACTACAGCAGACTGCTGTTGAATTGGATGAGGATACTACAGCAGACTGCTGTTGAATTGGATGAGGATACTACAGCAGACTGCTGTTGAATTGGATGAGGATACTACAGCAGACTGCTGTTGAATTGGATGAGGATACTACAGCAGACTGCTGTTGAATTGGATGAGGATACTACAGCTTGGAATTCTGTTGAATTGGATGAGGATACTACAGCAGACTGCTGTTGAATTGGATGAGGATACTACAGCAGACTGCTGTTGAATTGGATGAGGATACTACAGCAGACTGCTGTTGAATTGGATGAGGATACTACAGCAGACTGCTGTTGAATTGGATGAGGATACTACAGCTTGGAATTCTGTTGAATTGGATGAGGATACTACAGCAGACTGCTGTTGAATTGGATGAGGATACTACAGCAGACTGCTGTTGAATTGGATGAGGATACTACAGCAGACTGCTGTTGAATTGGATGAGGATACTACAGCAGACTGCTGTTGAATTGGATGAGGATACTACAGCAGACTGCTGTTGAATTGGATGAGGATACTACAGCAGACTGCTGTTGAATTGGATGAGGATACTACAGCAGACTGCTGTTGAATTGGATGAGGATACTACAGCAGACTGCTGTTGAATTGGATGAGGATACTACAGCAGACTGCTGTTGAATTGGATGAGGCTACTACAGCAGACTGCTGTTGAATTGGATGAGGATACTACAGCAGACTGCTGTTGAATTGGATGAGGATACTACAGCAGACTGCTGTTGAATTGGATGAGGATACTACAGCAGACTGCTGTTGAATTGGATGAGGATACTACAGCAGACTGCTGTTGAATTGGATGAGGATACTACAGCTTGGAATTCTGTTGAATTGGATGAGGATACTACAGCAGACTGCTGTTGAATTGGATGAGGATACTACAGCAGACTGCTGTTGAATTGGATGAGGATACTACAGCAGACTGCTGTTGAATTGGATGAGGATACTACAGCTTGGAATTCTGTTGAATTGGATGAGGATACTACAGCAGACGGCTGTTGAATTGGATGAGGATACTACAGCAGACTGCTGTTGAATTGGATGAGGATACTACAGCAGACTGCTGTTGAATTGGATGAGGATACTACAGCAGACTGCTGTTGAATTGGATGAGGCTACTACAGCAGACTGCTGTTGAATTGGATGAGGATACTACAGCAGACTGCTGTTGAATTGGATGAGGATACTACAGCAGACTGCTGTTGAATTGGATGAGGATACTACAGCAGACTGCTGTTGAATTGGATGAGGATACTACAGCAGACTGCTGTTGAATTGGATGAGGATACTACAGCAGACTGCTGTTGAATTGGATGAGGATACTACAGCAGACTGCTGTTGAATTGGATGAGGATACTACAGCAGACTGCTGTTGAATTGGATGAGGATACTACAGGAGACTGCTGTTGACTCATGTTTGACCCCTTTCTGTGTCCCGCTGGTCATCACAAGTGGCAGAGCTGTGACATGTCTACATTTGAACTGGATATCATGAATGGCTTACTCTTATTCCTAGACCCCAATGTCAAGGCTTCAACTATTTGACTGCCTTCCTAACTGCAGTGAAATGTGATCTTCAATTGAATTCAAATCACATGGTTTATGGCTGCTATCTTGTATTTCTCCCCAGTTAACAAGATCTTGAAACAAACTCTTTCCCTGCAGAGGGAGGGCTTGTTTGGGTGAGGGCACCTCTTGTACTATTAGGTTGGCCTGTGAGTAAGCAGGTTAGGGGTGGAGGTTTACTAGTTGCCATAGTTTGTGATTGAGCTCTTAGTCCAGGCAATTTTTAAATTAATTTCATCTCCTTCTGAAGCAGGAAATCTGAGTTGGTTCAGAGTTTGTCTCTTGTGGAACTGCAGTCTGGAGACAGACAGTGATGACACGGCTCTGTCTTCCTCAGATCACTGGGTCCTTAGTCAAGCTAATCAGAGTCAGGTGTTAGCAATACCATCTAGCGGTGCACTGCAAATGAAATTAGCAGCCAGATGCAAAATGTCATTACCAGGGTTATTTTAAGCCTTGCTGTTTGACCTTCTTACTGTGTGTGAGAGAAACGATGGATTCCTCCAAATATGATCAACATTGCAAGAATGCTTGGCAAGCTCATTGGACATAAATATCTGTGGATTTTAATGTCATTTAAAGCATTTCCCGCTTAAAGCCACAAAGAACCCTCAAATCTAATGCTTTTTAACTCTCTGCTCTTTCTCTTGCAACACAACACTTTGCTAGAGTTGTGTGTTCATAGAACCTTGTGGAGAGCACACAGTCTTACACAGCTAACCTTGTGGAGAGCACACAGTCTTACACAGCTAACCTTGTGGAGAGCACACAGTCTTACACAGCTAACCTTGTGGAGAGCACACACAGTCTTACACAGCTAACCTTGTGGAGAGCACACACAGTCTTACACAGCTAACCTTGTGGAGAGCACACAGTCTTACACAGCTAACCTTGTGGAGAGCACACAGTCTTACACAGCTAACCTTGTGGAGAGCACACACAGTCTTACACAGCTAACCTTGTGGAGAGCACACAGTCTTACACAGCTAACCTTGTGGAGAGCACACACAGTCTTACACAGCTAACCTTGTGGAGAGCACACACAGTCTTACACAGCTAACCTTGTGGAGAGCACACAGTCTTACACAGCTAACCTTGTGGAGAGCACACAGTCTTACACAGCTAACCTTGTGGAGAGCACACAGTCTTACACAGCTAACCTTGTGGAGAGCACACACAGTCTTACACAGCTAACCTTGTGGAGAGCACACACAGTCTTGCACAGCTAACCTTGTGGAGAGCACACAGTCTTACACAGCTAACCTTGTGGAGAGCACACACAGTCTTACACAGCTAACCTTGTGGAGAGCACACACAGTCTTACACAGCTAACCTTGTGGAGAGCACACACAGTCTTACACAGCTAACCTTGTGGAGAGCACACACAGTCTTACACAGCTAACCTTGTGGAGAGCACACACAGTCTTGCACAGCTAACCTTGTGGAGAGCACACACAGTCTTACACAGCTAACCTTGTGGAGAGCACACACAGTCTTGCACAGCTAACCTTGTGGAGAGCACACACAGTCTTGCACAGCTAACCTTGTGGAGAGCACACACAGTCTTGCACAGCTAACCTTGTGGGAACACACACAGTCTTGCACAGCTAACCTTGTGGGAACACACACAGTCTTACACAGCTAACCTTGTGGGAACACACAATTCAGTGCTATTCAAAATCTAATTTTCCCTAACCTGTACTCATACCCTAACCTTATCCCAAAAACCTAACCCTAGCTCCTAACGCTTAACGTATTCTAACCTGAACACTATTTCTAACCTTAACCCTAAACCCCGTAGAAATAGCATTTGACCTTGTGGGGACATTCAATGTCCCCAATTGGTCAAAATTGTTGTTTATTTACTCTTCTTGTGGGTACTTAAAAATAAAAATTCAATTTGGTTTAACCTTTATTTAACTGGTCCCCACAAGAATAGTTAAACACACACACACACACACACACACACACACACACACACACAACAGACTGTAAAGAAAGTGTTAAAGGTGCTGCAGAAGATGTCCTCTTGAGTAGGAGGCCCAGTCTTTATAACAGTGTTGATGTCAGACTGTAGGGTCATGTAATAAACTGCAGATATAGAGCTGTGGCTTCATTAACACTATGGCCGGGGGAAACAGACCATGGTGCATTTTACCTTGTAATATGGAACAAAGGCCTACATACTGTACAGTTTAGCCACTGTTTTTATAGACACACACACATATGGCACATTCTGCTCAGCACCGTATTACAGTGAGAACATGTTTGCTGTCTATCGTTTAGTTTTCGGTAGCCATTTAGCACTGTCTAGCTGAATAGTGTGAGGACAGATCCTCAGAGCAGTATGCTGTCTGGCGTGGGGACAGATCCTCAGAGCAGTATGCTGTCTGGCGTAGGGACAGATCCTCAGAGCAGTATGCTGTCTGGCGTGGGGATAGATCCTCAGAGCAGTATGCTGTCTGGCGTGGGGACAGATCCTCAGCGTGGTATGCTGTCTGGCGTGGGGACAGATCCTCAGAGCAGTATGCTGTCTGGCGTGGGGACAGATTCTCAGAGCAGTATGCTGTCTGGCGTGGGGATAGATCCTCAGAGCAGTATGCTGTCTGGCGTGGGGATAGATCCTCAGAGCAGTATGCTGTCTGGCGTGGGGACAGATTCTCAGCGCAGTATGCTGTCTGGCGTAGGGACAGATCCTCAGAGCAGTATGCTGTCTGGCGTGGGGACAGATCCTCAGAGCAGTATGCTGTCTGGCGTAGGGACAGATCCTCAGAGCAGTATGCTGTCTGGCGTGGGGACAGATCCTCAGAGCAGTATGCTGTCTGGCGTGGGGACAGATCCTCAGAGCGGTATGCTGTCTGGCGTGGGGATAGATCCTCAGAGCAGTATGCTGTCTGGCGTGGGGACAGATCCTCAGAGCAGTATGCTGTCTGGCGTGGGGACAGATCCTCAGAGCAGTATGCTGTCTGGCGTGGGGACAGATCCTCAGAGCAGTATGCTGTCTGGCGTGGGGACAGATCCTCAGAGCAGTATGCTGTCTGGCGTGGGGACAGATCCTCAGAGCAGTATGCTGTCTGGCGTGGGAACAGATCCTCAGAGCAGTATGCTGTCTGGCGTGGGGACAGATCCTCAGAGCAGTATGCTGTCTGGCGTGGGAACAGATCCTCAGAGCAGTATGCTGTCTGGCCTGTTCCTTCCAAACAATAGATAAGGAAACGAAAACAAAAAGCAGGAACCGCATGAGTCAGTTCAAGTGTGTTTTTGCTGGCCTTGTGGCCTTTCTTAGGAATATTTATTAGTAGTGGCTATTGAGAAATCAAAATGGGGTCTGTGGGTGTTGTAAAGGGGTGGATCCTTTAGTTGGTCACCGTTCTAATGGCAACATGAAAAAGCTATTTTGTGTGTGGTGCGGTATGAATAGAGCCAGTATGTGGTGCTTCCATCACGCTGTGATGAGCTTTTAAGAACACTGTGATGGTCACACCAGAAGAATCCTCTCATTGTGGAGATTACATTAAAGAGTTGTCCCTTCCTCCAAGCCCAACTCTGAACAACACATGAAGTATATAGACATTTACATATACCCTCATTTACATAGGGCTATGATAGTCACTCAATTCTTCAGTCAACTCTACTGATGTCACTATATTGGCACAACATATAAATATAGCATCAGAAGACAAAATCCTGAGTTCATCAGTACTCAAGCATGTTTGACGACACTAAATTACCTCTAACCTGTTTTATATCTGAGACAAAAAACACAACTTCCCATTTAGGGTAGGCGGCAGGGTAGCCTAATGGTTAGAGCATTGGACTAGTAACCGGAAGGTTGCAAGTTCAAATCCCCAAGCTGACAAGTTACAAATCTGTCATTCTGCCCCTGAACACTGTTCCTAGGCTGTCATTGAAATTAAGAATTTGTTCTTAACTGACTTGCCTAGTTAAAAAAAAATATATATATATATTTTTTAGCTCTGGTAGTACTACAGTGCCATCTGTTGTTGAGACTGGGGTAGTCAGTTAGTTTTGACTTGTGTGTCCTCAGCTCCTGTCGTTTGTGGCCTTCATTCTTGAAGAGGTAGTGACGAACTGTATGAGCTGCTCTCCGCTGTACTTCTTTGAGTTTGTCAGCTGCACAGCCTTCCTCTTCACAGCTCTCCTCCTCATCCTCCTCGCTACCACCCTGCACAAGAGAGTGGGCATCAGTTGCTGGCCCTCCCTGGTGAGTTGTGTGTGTGTGTGTATGAATATACACATATGTTGATACATGAGGCCCACTGACCTGCCTAACATTTGTATGTTTATCATTCATAAGACTTTGTGTGTGTGTGTGTGTGTGTGTGTGAGGATACTTGTATTCCCATTTAAATGTATGCTGGTGTATATAACCATGCTGACTTGTCTCTTGCAGGACTTTGTGTACACAGCTTTGATGGCTGCATTCTTCCTCATCGCCTCCATTGTGTTTGCCTCAGATAATGGTGGAACTGACCTGGAGAATGCTGCTGTGGTAAATGAACATCTTCACTCAGACTGTCCTCATACCTCAGGGTCCTGGTTACTGTTTTTTCAAATGAAGGCAAAATATCAGCCCAAACCAAGCTGGGTTTAGATTGAAAGGATAACCTTTTTGTTTGTTTGTTACAAGATGTTTTACTAATGTTAATACTTAGTAATAACTTATTACTATTTATTTTCAGGCATTTGGCTTCCTGGCCACTGTGGCATTCCTGGTGGATGCTGGCTGGTTTGTGAAGACCAGGGGTTTTCCTTTTAAAAAGACCAACCAGCAAGCCGCAAGCAACGGTGGGGCCCCTGTGGCAGAGGCCGAGAAACTCAACAGGGAACAGAACGAAGCAGACTAGGCCCAGGGATACCTAACGAGTGTAACACTGGTGTCTCTTTCTCCCACATTTACACACGCAAACAGGCAACACACTAAGACTATCAGAGGGCCACCTTATATCTGCTTAAAGGAAGGAAAGGAATCTCCAGTAGTTTTAACAGCTTATTCAGAGCTTTTATTCTTAGCAGTGGGACCATTTTTGTAGGAGACATGGTCTGTGTTGTATACATTCTGTTTCCTTGGACCATGGAGCTGCTTGGAATGGGACCACTCATTGATAGAAATGGACCAAGGCTCTCCAACCCTGTTCCTGGAGATCTATCCTCCTGTAGCTTTTCACTCCAACCCTGTTCCTGGAGATCTATCCTCCTGTAGCTTTTCACTCCAACCCTGTTCCTGGAGAGCTATCCTCCTGTAGCTTTTCACCAACCCTGTTCCTGGAGATCTATCCTCCTGTAGCTTTTCACTCCAACCCTGTTCCTGGAGATCTATCCTCCTGTAGCTTTTCACTCCAACCCCAGTTGTAACTAATCTGGTTCAGTTTATAACCATGTAATTATTAGAATCAGGTGTGTTAGATTAGGGTTGGAGTGTGAACCTACAGGAGGGTATCTCTCCAGGAACGGGGTTGGAGTGAACCTACAGGAGGGTATCTCTCCAGGAACGGGGTTGGAGTGAACCTACAGGAGGGTATCTCTCCAGGAACAGGGTTGGAGAGTCCTGGAATAGACTATTATGAGATTTTAAGATCACTGTATTGCCTTACCACTGACTGTCATTCCTGCATTTCTCAGTGTTACTGGGATGAGCACCTATCTGTACTTGCATCTTATCAAGATGGCTCCAGCTATGCAAAATGCTGTATCTAATCTCTCTCTAAAAAATGGTTTGGGAGTTGAAGAACAATATTTATCCAGTTATTTACAGTCAAACCCAAGTACAGTTACATTATTTAACCGGAAGAAATCGTTTTAAAAGTCGACATCATTTATTAGCCAGTTTAAGGAATGACAATATGATTAAATTCAAACTCTTTAGTAAGGAAAGGGAACAGTAATGCCAGAATCGTTTTTTACAGAAATATGATATATCTTTTTTAATGGGCCCCTATGTCTGTCATTTTATTTTAGACCTATTTCTCACAAGTATCCCCAAGTCATTGATTTCTATGGTTTTAAAATTTCAGTCCATGCAAGCAAGCTCCCCAGTATTTCTATATGAGGCCAACTCCACGTTCCTTATTGGTGTTCATACCATATAGATTCATTTTAAATATAGCAATCAATGAAACTAACTGACTATATCTGTAATGTTTTTAAATGCTTTTTCAATCGCAGTTTATGTATTTTAATTGTATGTGTTTTTCTTTATTTCAGAAGTAACTTGGAGGGGTCAGGGAGGGAGGGAGGGGTCAGGGAGGGAGGGGTCAGGGAGGGGTCAGGGAGGGAGGGAGGGGTCAGGGAGGGAGGGGTCAGGGAGGGGTCAGGGAGGGAGGGAGGGGTCAGGGAGGGAGGGGTCAGGGAGGGAGGGGTCAGGGAGGGGTCAGGGAGGGAGGGAGGGGTCAGGGAGGGAGGGGTCAGGGAGGGAGGGAGGGAGGGGTCAAGGAGGGAGGGAGGGGTCAGGGAGGGAGGGAGGGGTCAGGGAGGGAGGGGTCAGGGAG
Organism: Oncorhynchus mykiss; assembly: GCF_013265735.2. Classification (NCBI taxonomy): domain Eukaryota; kingdom Metazoa; phylum Chordata; class Actinopteri; order Salmoniformes; family Salmonidae; genus Oncorhynchus; species Oncorhynchus mykiss. Next base: position 5,754,777 of record NC_048567.1, on the reverse strand, counting down.
GGAGGGGTCAGGGAGGGAGGGGTCAGGGAGGGAGGGAGGGGTCAGGGAGGGAGGGGTCAGGGAGGGGTCAGGGAGGGAGGGAGGGGTCAGGGAGGGAGGGGTCAGGGAGGGAGGGAGGGAGGGGTCAAGGAGGGAGGGAGGGGTCAGGGAGGGAGGGAGGGGTCAGGGAGGGAGGGGTCAGGGAGGGAGGGGTCAGGGAGGGAGGGGTCAGGGAGGGAGGGAGGGGTCAGGGAGGGGTCAGGGAGGGAGGGAGGGGTCAGGGAGGGAGGGAGGGAGGGGTCAGGGAGGGAGGGAGGGGTCAGGGAGGGAGGGAGGGGTCAGGGAGGGAGGGGTCAGGGAGGGAGGGGTCAGGGAGGGAGGGAGGGGTCAGGGTTTTGGAAGATTGAACTATTTATTGTCCTGGATGGATTTTATCTTTCAGTTTTTCTTCTGTTCAGTCAGGTGACCTTGTGTGTAATGAATTTAGTTACTTTCAGCTTAGAATGAGACCTCAATGTTCATATTTTAGTCAACAGCTAACTTAAAGGTCAGCGATATGACGTAGATACACAAAGTGAACAGCATAGTGGGTCAATTTCCACAACTAAGAGCGTTGGCGTGCGAGTCTAAACTTCTCTGTTCTGTTCCCGTGGCTACCACATTGTAAGAGGTTTGAGTGAACCTGTGCAGATATTGTGTGACTGTGTGAGAGTAAAGTCTTGCAGGGTTGCTTGTGCAACGTCATTTTGCTGACCTTTAACTCCCAGGTTGTAGATTAATAGTTTTGAAATGTTTGTTTCAGAGAATATCCTGGGATTGTACTGATGGACACCTCTTTTCCCCCAAAAAGTTCATACACATTTGATTGGCCAATGAATTACTTACTTGATAAGTAGCATGGTTAGGGTCAGAAATCCAGATTTCTTAAAACATTTCTTTAAAAAATGTCATCGGAGTCAATCAACAGTGAAATAAATGATATGCTGGATTCATCCAACAGCTGATCTGAAATGTCTTAGGTGATAGTAGAAAGTAATAGGGTAGACATCTATAATACGCCTTTTTTCTAGTGTTGGAATAAGACATAAGTATTGAAGCGACTGCTGTTATAATTCCCTTATAAGCAAGACATTCCCATCCAAGTACAGTACAATAAGTGTTTTCTCAGGACAAATACTGTAAAAGGTTAATGTTGTTCATGTGGTGTTGTCGATGAAAGCAATGTGCTACTAGTGCCCTATTCCTAATCCTATCAGATACACAGTACATTAAATAACTTGGTGTAAGGGTTGAAGGTTTGACTTGGAATTGGGCAAATACATAGCCCTTATCTAAACTTGTGCCTTTATACTGACTAGTAATATTCATAGATAGCAATATCTACTCAATGTTTTATGCCTTCATTTTTGTAATTTAAAAAACGTCTATACTGTGTCAATAATTCGTCATGCAATAAATGGCATCAATTTTCTGAAGTATTTAGCTTCATGGGATTACTGGTTATAAGCTTACATATCTCTCTCTATATATATCTATATATATCTCTATATCTCTCTATATATCTATATATATATATATCTATATACAGTGCCTTGCGAAAGTATTCGGCCCCCTTGAACTTTGCGACCTTTTGCCACATTTCAGGCTTCAAACATAAAGATATAAAACTGTATTTTTTTGTGAAGAATCAACAACAAGTGGGACACAATCATGAAGTGGAACGACATTTATTGGATATTTCAAACTTTTTCAACAAATCAAAAACTGAAAAATTGGGCGTGCAAAATTATTCAGCCCCTTTACTTTCAGTGCAGCAAACTCTCTCCAGAAGTTCAGTGAGGATCTCTGAATGATCCAATGTTGACCTAAATGACTAATGATGATAAATACAATCCACCTGTGTGTAATCAAGTCTCCGTATAAATGCACCTGCACTGTGATAGTCTCAGAGGTCCGTTAAAAGCTCAGAGAGCATCATGAAGAACAAGGAACACACCAGGCAGGTCCGAGATACTGTTGTGAAGAAGTTTAAAGCCGGATTTGGATACAAAAAGATTTCCCAAGCTTTAAACAACCCAAGGAGCACTGTGCAAGCGATAATATTGAAATGGAAGGAGTATCAGACCACTGCAAATCTACCAAGACCTGGCCGTCCCTCTAAACTTTCAGCTCATACAAGGAGAAGACTGATCAGAGATGCAGCCAAGAGGCCCATGATCACTCTGGATGAACTGCAGAGATCTACAGCTGAGGTGGGAGACTCTGTCCATAGGACAACAATCAGTCGTATATTGCACAAATCTGGCCTTTATGGAAGAGTGGCAAGAAGAAAGCCATTTCTTAAAGATATCCATAAAAAGTGTTGTTTAAAGTTTGCCACAAGCCACCTGGGAGACACACCAAACATGTGGAAGAAGGTGCT